>NC_091330.1:18201531-18214031 GCF_038502225.1 Cherax quadricarinatus
TTATTTACCACCAGGTACTACAAGCCATTATTTATTTACACCAGGTGCTACAAGCCATTATTTATCCACCAGGTGCTACAAGTCCATTATTTACCCCACCAGGTGCTACAAGCCATTATTTACCACCAGGTGCTACTAAGCCATTATTTACTCCACCAGGTGCTACAGGCCATTATTTACCCACCAGGTGCTACAGGCCATTATTTACCACCAGGTGCTACAAGCCATTATTTACCACCAGGTACTACAAGCCATTATTTACCACCAGGTGCTACAAGCCATTATTTACCACCAGGTGCTAAGCCATTATTTACCACCAGGTGCTACAAGCCATTATTTACCACCAGGTGCTAGCAAGCCCTTTATTTACCACCAGGTGCTACAAGCCTTATTATTTACCACCAGGTACTACAAGCCATTATTTACTCCACCAGGTGCTACAAGCCATTATTTACCACCAGGTGCTAAAGCCATTATTTACCACCAGGTGCTACAAGCCATTATTTATCCACCAGGTGCTACAAGCCATTATTTACCACCAGGTGCTACAAGCCATTATTTACCACCAGGTGCTACAAGCCTTATTATTTACCACCAGGTGCTACAAGCCATTATTTACCACCAGGTGCTACAGGCCATTATTTACTACCAGGTGCTACAAGCCATTATTTACTACCAGGTGCTACAAGCCATTATTTACTACCAGGTGCTACAGGCCTTATTTATTTACTACCAGGTGCTACAGGCCATTATTTACCACCAGGTGCTCAAGCCATTATTTACTACCTTAGGTGCTACAGGCCATTATTTACCACCAGGTGCTACAGGCCATTATTTACTACCAGGTGCTAGTAAGCCATTATTTACCACCAGGTGCTACAATGCCATTATTTACCACCTAGGTGCTAAGCCATTATTTACACCAGGTGCTACAGGCCATTATTTATTACCAGGTGCTATAAGCATTATTTATTTATACCAGGTGCACAAGCCATTATTTACTACCAGGTGCTATAAGCCTTATTATTTACTCACCAGGTGCTACAGGCCATTATTTACCACCAGGTGCTACAAGCCATTATTTACCTACCAGGTGCTACAGGCCATTATTTACTACCAGGTGCTACAGGCCATTATTTACCACCAGGTGCTACAACCATTATTTACCACCAGGTGCTACAACCATTATTTACCACCAGGTGCTATAAGCCATTATTTACCACCAGGTACTACAAGCCATTATTTACCACCAGGTGCTACAAGCCATTATTTACCACCAGGTGCTACAGGCCATTATTTACCACCAGGTGCTACAGGCCATTATTTACCACCAGGTGCTACAGGCCATTATTTACCACCAGGTGCTAAGCAAGGCCATTATTTACTACCAGGTGCTACAAGCCATTATTTACACCAGGTGCTACAGGCCATTATTTACCACCAGGTGCTACAAGCCATTATTTACCACCAGGTGCTACAGGCCATTATTTACTACCAGGTGCTACAGGCCATTATTTACCACCAGGTGCTACAAGCCATTATTTACCACCAGGTGCTACAGGCCATTATTTATTTACACCAGGTGCTACAGGCCATTATTTACCACCAGGTGCTACAGGCCATTATTTACCACCAGGTGCTACAAGCCTTATTTATTTACCACCAGGTGCTACAAGTTTACATTTACCACCAGGTGCTACAAGCCATTATTTACCTACCAGGTGCTCAAGCCATTATTTACCACCAGGTGCTAAGCCATTATTTACCACCAGGTGCTACAGGCCATTCATTTACTCACCAGGTGCCTAAGCCATTATTTACCACGAGGTGCTACAAGCCATTATTTACCACCAGGTGCTACAAGCCATTATTTACCACCAGGTGCTACAAGCCATTTCCACTTTACCACCATTTGGTGCTAAGCCATTATTTACACCAGGTGCTATCTCATTATTTACCACCAGGTGCTACAAGCCATTATTTACCACCAGGTGCTACAAGCCATTATTTACCACCAGGTGCTACAGGCCATTATTTACCACCAGGTGCTACAAGCCATTATTTACCACCAGGTGCTACAAGCCATTATTTACCACCAGGTGCTACAAGCCATTATTTACCACCAGGTGCTACAAGCCATTATTTACCACCAGGTGCTACAAGCCATTATTTACCACCAGGTGCTACAGGCCATTATTTACCACCAGGTGCTACAGGCCATTATTTACCACCAGGTGCTACAGGCCATTATTTACCACCAGGTGCTACAGGCCATTATTTACCACCAGGTGCTACAAGCCATTATTTACCACCAGGTGCTACAAGCCATTATTTACCACCAGGTGCTACAAGCCATTATTTACCACCAGGTGCTACAAGCCATTATTTACCACCAGGTGCTACAGGCCATTATTTACCACCAGGTGCTACAGGCCATTATTTACCACCTGGTGCTACAGGCCATTATTTACCACCAGGTGCTACAAGTACCACCAGGTACTACAAGCCATTATTTACCACCAGGTGCTACAAGCCATTATTTACCACCAGGTGCTACAAGCCATTATTTACCACCAGGTGCTACAGGCCATTATTTACCACCAGGTGCTACAGCCATTATTTACCACCAGGTGCTACAGGCCATTATTTACCACCAGGTGCTACAAGCCATTATTTACCACCAGGTGCTACAAGCCATTATTTACCACCAGGTGCTACAGGCCATTATTTACCACCAGGTGCTACAAGCCATTATTTACCACCAGGTGCTACAGGCCATTATTTACCACCAGGTGCTACAGGCCATTATTTACCACCAGGTGCTACAAGCCATTATTTACCACCAGGTGCTACAGGCCATTATTTACCACCAGGTGCTACAGGCCATTATTTACCACCAGGTGCTACAAGCCATTATTTACCACCAGGTGCTACAGGCCATTATTTACCACCAGGTGCTACAAGCCATTATTTACCACCAGGTGCTACAGGCCATTATTTACCACCAGGTGCTACAGGCCATTATTTACCACCAGGTGCTACAAGCCATTATTTACCACCAGGTGCTACAGGCCATTATTTACCACCAGGTGCTACAGGCCATTATTTACCACCAGGTGCTACAGGCCATTATTTACCACCAGGTGCTACAGGCCATTATTTACCACCAGGTGCTACAGGCCATTATTTACCACCAGGTGCTACAGGCCATTATTTACCACCAGGTGCTACAGGCCATTAGACTGCCACCTGTATTCGTAATATACATTGTAAATTATATAGATATAACCTAAGGCTATTCAATAAATTAAAATGGCTCATTTCAGTGTAAGATAGTGAGTTTAAATGTTTGTTGATGATGGCGAGAACTCAGGTTACCCGAGTATAAGTATTTAATGTGTGGGCGAGTTGACGGTAGAGGCGGTGAGAGGTCACGGTCTCCTGGGTGGGTGGGTGGAGGTACAGGAAACCACGACACAGGTGATGCACCTTAAAACACTCCTCAACGCTTTATTTGTTCTGTTTTGTGAAATTCCAATACCCCCATGTTGGTCATTCGACGCAGCGGTGGTGGTGGTGGTGGTGCCAGTATGGCGGGTCAGTACACCCACACTAAGCCATCGTTTCCCACGGTTATGTGTTCTTTAACCACTCTAGCAGGGTCCTTCCTCACCGACACACCTGTCATGCTCCCCCACACACCTGTCTTATACTTTCCCACAACTGTCCTACTCCCCCACACCCGTCATACTCCCCCCACACATACACCACAGAGACAGGATGTTCCAGAGATGGGACACAGCAATAAGGGGTCACAGTTGGAAGTTGAAGACAGATGAATCACAGAGAGATTAGGAAGTATTTCTTCAGTCACAGAGTTGTCAGGAAGTGGAAAAGTCTGGGAAGTGATGTAGTGGAGGCAGAATCCATACATAGCTTTAAAAAGAGGTATGGTAAAGCTCATGGAGCAGGAAGAGTGACCCAGTAGCGACCAGTGGAGAGGCGGGGCCAGGAGCTATGACTCGACCCCTGCAACCACAACTAGCTGAGTACACACACACACACACACAAAGCAGCTGGTGGACCATCGACAGTAATTTTGTACAGGGGTCGCGCACAAACCTCGCATATATGCTAATTACAAACCGCCAGGTAGGTCTGAACTACCAGAGTGGTGGCGTGGTGGTGCTGGGGGAGGAGTGGTGGCGTGGTGGTGCTGGGGGAGGAGTGGTGACACTGCTCTCGCGTAACTAACAGCTGTCACGGGAACAGTAACTGTACAGGTGCATGTCTGCTGCTGACAGCAGGAACTCTCCTGAGAAGTCTTGTGCCAAACTATAGCTATGTAGTTGTGTGAGCTTGGTGAAAGAGGAACAGAGTCCTGGACATTTTAACGTATAGATTAGGAAGTATAACTCCACCAGAGCGTGTCATAACACTAACAATAATGTTGAATAGTTAGGGTATAGTGTGAAGAAATACTGAACACACCACTACACTGGCAAGTCTGAAGAAGTCTTCAGTGGTCCCCTCAAGGAAGGTTCCTTGATGTTGGTGAGGGGCTCTTGATTTAGGGAATTGGATCTGTGCTCCAGTTCCCCGAATTAAGCCTGAATGCCTTCCACCCCCCCCCCCCCAGGCGCTGTATAATCCTCCGGGTTTAGCGCTTCCCCCTTAAGATAAGATAAGATAAGATAAGATAAGGTCTTCAGTGGTGAAGCAGCCAAGTAGCGTAGTGGTATAACACTCGCAGTGTTACCGATAACACATGGGTCGAATCCTGAGCGAGAAGATCATGGGCAAGTCTCCAAACACCTGCTGCCCCTGTTACCTAGCAGCATTAAATTGATACCTAGTTGTAGACTGTTCTGAGTTGCAGCCTGGGGTGAGCTATATACAAAATATTACAGCGGTAATAAGCCACACTGCTTGACTTTCCAGAGTTATCCTGGATCATAAACTCTTTCAATAAAGTCTAATAAAGTCTTCTTTAACAGCTCTTGTCTTTACACAATATTGTTGCACAGCGAGAACATCCGGCCCTACACAACGTGACCGTTCACCAAGCTATTATCAAGTAATGAATCATTCACAAAAATAAGGTAAAATTACGCAAAACTTGGAAAATGCGGCGTTTATTGTGTTAGAATTACGAAGATACTGATGTAGCAAGACTCTTCATTAAGACTCCAAGGTAGGTGTGTGCCTGCAGGCAGAGCATGGGAACTGCCTTGGGCGCCTCACATGCATTAACAACTACTACATCCATCTCTCTCTCTCTCTCTCTCTCTCTCTCTCTCTCTCTCTCTCTCTCTCTCTCACACACACACACACACACACCCGCTGTTTCACTGCTGTTAACAGTTTACCACAAGAATAAAGAAAATCCGCTACCCCTTCAATTAAAGGCTTTTTTATTTAGGTTTACGAACGTAATTTGAAGTTGTTACGGTAATCTTGTGGTAGACTTGATGTTATACATACACGTACATACATTGTGTACATTTAACCTAGGATAACACAATAAAGTCAACTATGTAACATTTCCCCCAGGACTCCTCACAGTACGAAAACTGATTGCAATAAGGCAGAAAATAAGTTTCTATAACTAAGTTAAGACCAACACGTTCTCAGAGAACAAAATTAGCGGACGATGGTTTTTGTTGGTTTTGCGAAACATTCCCACAGTCTCCATTATCATTACTGCCTGAGAGAAGTGACCACTACACACTGCCAGTCACTTAGCAGACGGCAGGTAGCAGTTACCATTCACACTGTGCTGCAAACTGTCACTGCTACTGTCACTGCTACTGTCACTGCTACTGTCACTGCTACTGTCACTGCTACTACAACAACTCAGCTTGGAACACATTCCCATCACACACATACAAAAATTTCAATTTGGAAGCTTAAGCCAGGCTTAAAAATCTCATGACACTGAAACAAAGAAAGAGTTTTTAAAAATCCATGATTTTGTGTGTGTGTGTGTGTGTGTGTGTGTGTGTGTGTGTGTGTGTGTGTGTGTGTGTGTGTGTGTGTGTGTGTGTGTGTGTGTGTGTGTGTGTTATCTTCCGTGGTCACTGGTCAATAAAATAGTGAAAATTATACATTAATTGAAAATAAAATAGGTGTTTGCATCAAGGGGAATGTAGCCTCCTTAGTTCCCCCAGGCTGTAGCACACTAGTTCCCCCAGGCTGTAGCACACTAGTTCCCCCAGGCTGTAGCACACTAGTTCCCCCAGGCTGTACCACACTAGTTCCCCCAGGCTGTACCACACTAGTTCCCCCAGGCTGTACCACACTAGTTCCCCCAGGCTGTACCACACTAGTTCCCCCAGGCTGTACCACACTAGTTCCCCCAGGCTGTACCACACTAGTTCCCCCAGGATGAACCACGCTAGTTCCCCCAGGCTGAACTACACTAGTTCCCCCCAGTCTGAACCACACTAGTTCCCACAGGCTGAACCACACTAGTTCCCACAGGCTGAACCACAACTGTTCCCCCAGGCTGAACCACACTTGTTCCCCACGCTGAACCACACTAGTTCCCCCAGACTGTACCACACTAGTTCCCCCAGGCTGCACCACACTAGTTCCCCCAGACTGTACCACACTAGTTCTCCCAGGCTGTACTACACTAGTTCCCCAAGGCTGAACCACACTAGTTCCCAGGCTGTAGCACACTAGTTCCCCCAGGCTGTAGCACACTAGTTCCCCCAGGCTGTACCGTACTAGTTCCCCCAGGCTGTAGCACACTAGTTCCCCAGGCTGTACCACACTAGTTCTCCGAGGCTTTAGCACACTAATTCCCCCAGGCTGTACCACACCAGTTCCTTCAGGCTGTACCACACTAGTTTCCCCAGGCTGTAGCACACTAGTTCCGCAGGCTGTAGCACACTAGTTCCCCAGGCTGTACCACACTAGTTCTCCGAGGCTGTACCACACTAGTTCCCCCAGGCTGTACCACACTAGTTCCCCCAGGCTGTACCACACTAGGTTTCCCAAGCTGTACCACACTAGTTCCCCCAGGCTGTGCCACACTATTTCCCCCAGGCTGTACCACACTAGTTCTCCCTGGCTGAACCACACTAGTTTTCCCAGTCTGTACCACACTAGCTTCCCCAGGCTGTACCACACTAGTTCCCCCAGGCTGTACCACACTAGTTCTCCCAGGCTGTACCACACTAGTTCCCCCAGGCTGAATCACACTATTTCCCCCTGGCTGTACCACACTAGTTCTCCCAGGCTGTACCACACTAGTTCCCCCAGACTGTACCACACTAGTTCTCCCAGGCTGTACCACACTAGGTCTCCCAAACTGTACCACACTAGTTCCCCCAGGCTGTACCACACTATTTCCCCCTGACTGTACCACACTAGTTCTCCCAGGCTGAACCACACTAGTTTTCCCAGTCTGTACCACACTAGTTTCCCCAGGCTGTACCACACTAGTTCCCCCAGGCTGTACCACACTAGCTCTCCCAGGCTGTACCACACTAGTTCTCCCAGGCTGTACCACACTAGTTCCCCCAGGCTGTACCACACTAGCTCTCCCAGGCTGTACCACACTAGTTCTCCCAGGCTGTACCACACTAGTTTCCCCAGGCTGTACCACACTAGTTCTCCCAGTCTGCACCACACTAGTTTCCCCAGGCTGTACCACACTAGTTTTCCCAGTCTGCACCACACTAGTTTCCCCAGGCTGTACCACACTAGTTCCCCAAGGCTGTACCACACTATTTCCCCCTGGCTGTACCACACTAGTTCTCCCAGGCTGAACCACACTAGTTTTCCCAGTCTGTACCACACTAGTTTCCCTAGGCTGTACCACACTAGTTCTCCCAAGCTGTACCAGACTAGTTTCCCAAGGCTGTACCAGACTAGTTTCTCCAGGCTGTACCACACTAGTTCTCCCAGGCTGTACCAGACTAGTTTCCCCAGGCTGTACCACACTAGTTCTCCCAGGCTGTACCAGACTAGTTTCCCCAGGCTGTACCACACTAGTTCTCCCAGGCTGTACCAGACTAGTTTCCCCAGGCTGTACCACACTAGTTCTCCCAGGCTGTACCAGACTAGTTTCCCCAGGCTGTACCACACTAGTTCTCCCAGGCTGTACCAGACTAGTTTCCCCAGGCTGTACCACACTAGTTCTCCCAGGCTGTACCACACTAGTTTCCCCAGGCTGTACCAGACTAGTTTCCCCAGGCTGTACCACACTAGTTCTCCCAGGCTGTACCAGACTAGTTTCCCCAGGCTGTACCACACTAGTTTCCCCAGGCTGTACCACACTAGTTCTCCCAGGCTGTACCAGACTAGTTTCCCCAGGCTGTACCACACTAGTTCTCCCAGGCTGTACCAGACTAGTTTCCCCAGGCTGTACCAGACTAGTTTCCCCAGGCTGTACCACACTAGTTCTCCCAGGCTGTACCAGACTAGTTTCCCCAGGCTGTACCACACTAGTTCTCCCAGGCTGTACCAGACTAGTTTCCCCAGGCTGTACCACACTAGTTCTCCCAGGCTGTACCAGACTAGTTTCCCCAGGCTGTACCAGACTAGTTTCCCCAGGCTGTACCACACTAGTACTCCCAGGCTGTACCAGACTAGTTTCCCCAGGCTGTACCACACTAGTTCTCCCAGGCTGTACCAGACTAGTTTCCCCAGGCTGTACCACACTAGTTTCCCCAGGCTGTACCACACTAGTTCTCCCAGGCTGTACCAGACTAGTTTCCCCAGGCTGTACCACACTAGTTCTCCCAGGCTGTACCAGACTAGTTTCCCCAGGCTGTACCAGACTAGTTTCCCCAGGCTGTACCACACTAGTTCTCCCAGGCTGTACCAGACTAGTTTCCCCAGGCTGTACCACACTAGTTCTCCCAGGCTGTACCAGACTAGTTTCCCCAGGCTGTACCACACTAGTTCTCCCAGGCTGTACCAGACTAGTTTCCCCAGGCTGTACCAGACTAGTTTCCCCAGGCTGTACCACACTAGTACTCCCAGGCTGTACCAGACTAGTTTCCCCAGGCTGTACCACACTAGTTCTCCCAGGCTGTACCAGACTAGTTTCCCCAGGCTGTACCACACTAGTTCTCCCAGGCTGTACCAGACTAGTTTCCCCAGGCTGTACCACACTAGTTCTCCCAGGCTGTAGCACACTAGTTTCCCCAGGCTGTACCACACTAGTTTCCCCAGGCTGTACCACACTAGTTCTCCCAGGCTGTACCAGACTAGTTTCCCCAGGCTGTACCACACTAGTTTCCCCAGGCTGTACCACACTAGTTCTCCCAGGCTGTACCAGACTAGTTTCCCCAGGCTGTACCACACTAGTTCTCCCAGGCTGTACCAGACTAGTTTCCCCAGGCTGTACCACACTAGTTCTCCCAGGCTGTAGCACACTAGTTTCCCCAGGCTGTACCACACTAGTTTCCCCAGGCTGTACCACACTAGTTCTCCCAGGCTGTACCAGACTAGTTTCCCCAGGCTGTACCAGACTAGTTTCCCCAGGCTGTACCACACTAGTTCTCCCAGGCTGTACCAGACTAGTTTCCCCAGGCTGTACCACACTAGTTCTCCCAGGCTGTACCACACTAGTTTCCCCAGGCTGTACCACACTAGTTCTCCCAGGCTGTACCACACTAGTTTCCCCAGGCTGTAGCACACTAGTTCTCCCAGGCTGTAGCACACTAGTTTCCCCAGGCTGTACCACACCAGGTGCTAAGTAGTTAACACAAGTATATTTACACATATATCACTTAGGTATGGTCAGTCATTTACCTGTTGCAGCAAATTTTTGATATTGGCTCAAAATTTCGGGTCTCTTGTTTTTCACTAACAAAATAGCTGACGTTATATAGGTGTTAGTGTAGTGAAGGTGTAAGTTATCATACCTTGCAAGAGTTATCTAAATTAAGGAATGTTGGCCATACACCTGACTGTGAACAACATGGAATCATACACGCTCATAAAACTTTAATTATGTCACTGAAGACATAGTTAAGTCGTGTTTATGACACATCTTTCTGTCGTGAAATACATGTGTTAAGTTGATCATTATCACTTGTTTAATACATGTGTTAAGTTGATCATTATCACTTGTTTAATACATGTGTTAAGTTGATCATTATCACTTGTTTAATACATGTGATAAGCTGATCATTATCACTTGTTTAATACATGTGATAAGCTGATCATTATCACTTGTTTAATACATGTGATAAGCTGATCATTATCACTTGTTTAATACATGTGTTAAGCTGATCATTATCACTTGTTTAATACATGTGTTAAGCTGATCATTATCACTTGTTTAATACATGTGTTAAGCTGATCATTATCACTTGTTTAATACATGTGTTAAGCTGATCATTATCACTTGTTTAATACATGTGTTACGCTGATCATTATCACTTGTTTAATACATGTGTTAAGCTGATCATTATCACTTGTTTAATACATGTGTTAAGCTGATCATTATCACTTGTTTAATACATGTGTTAAGCTGATCATTATCACTTGTTTAATGCATGTGTTAAGCTGATCATTATCACTTGTTTAATACATGTGTTAAGCTGATCATTATCACTTGTTTAATACATGTGTTAAGCTGCTGATTATCACTTGTTTAATACATGTGTTAAGCTGATCATTATCACTTGTTTAATACATGTGTTAAGCTGATCATTATCACTTGTTTAATACATGTTAAGCTGATCATTATCACTTGTTTAATACATGTGTTAAGCTGATCATTATCACTTGTTTAATACATGTGTTAAGCTGATCATTATCACTTGTTTAATACATGTTAAGCTGATCATTATCACTTGTTTAATACATGTGTTAAGCTGATCATTATCACTTGTTTAATCATCTACAAGTGAACTAACCTTGATATACAAAGCACACTCCGTACTTACAAAAATACAAGTGAACTCGTGCTCGTTTACAAGGTAGTGTCAGTACATCTTACATTATCTGGAGTGAGATTATATTGACCTTCATTCAGCATTTCTTTGTAGCGACGGTGGAATATTAAATATTCAAAGCTAATAAGCCAGGCAGAGACGCCTTTGGAATCCCAGATGGTTATTACAGTTACTCAGACAACTACTGACTTCCCATCCTACTTACACGACTAATTAACATTAAACCTATAGTTGTTTCTTAAAGTGTTTTAAGTTGAGCAGTTCTGTAACAATTCTAGAAACAGACAATAAGATCTTAATAGTACAGGAAATAACCTCATTTACACGCTATCACGTTTACTAACGCAACAGTGCAGTTCGCATGATAGATTGCAACACTTGCTGACCGATCAAAATTACATAAATAATGACAAAAAGCTTTACAAAATATATACACGAACTCGTTTAACCTTTGTGTATTTGTTCTGATTATTGTGACATTATCAAAACATGTTTTGAACTTTAAGAACTAGTTTTGTTGGAGAATTTTATTCACGACTAACTAGTGATTGCAGTGCAGTCGTGTTCAAAATGTAGCCAGCATAAGTTCACTTAACCTGCAGGACTATTAACTGCACAATAACTGATCAAGTGAAGTCTTCAGTGCGCAGAATTGATTTTAGACAGTTTCATCCCTTTAAAACCATTCAGGAGAATTTTAAAAGGTAGCAGTGCAACATTCAGTGCGCAAATTGATTATACATTAAAACAAAATATATTACAAGTTAACAGGTTTAGTGTATATGATTACCTGCCGTGACAGGTGCAGAAGCTACCTTCATGACGGCAGTCCAGCCCTCAGGCGCCTCAGTGTCCCACCACGAAACCATTCATGGTTATTATAACTGCCGTGGTCTGCACTTGCAAATATTCGGACAAACAGAACATAAATTCTTGCGTGGCTCCAGTAACGTGACCAACCTCGTTTCTGAATCACTAGAAGCTTTAAACACTAATTTACATCAACCGAAACATACTTAAAACACTCTGAGATTTTTAAGAATAAAATAGTGTTCTTAAAAATGAAATATTAGCAGAAATTAACAAAATCTTTAAAAGATTTATTGCATGTAGCCGAAATCACTTATACACACTCATTGACCACTTTTAGATACACCTGTACACCTCGTTCATGCAAATATGTCTTATCGGTCAATCCCGTGGCAGCACGTCAATGTCTAAAATTATGCAGACATGGTTAAGATATTCAGTTGTTGTTCAGATTGAACATCAGAACAGGGAACAAATACAATCTAAGTGACTTTGACGATGGAATGATTGTTGGTGGCAGACGAGGTGGTCCGAGTATTTCAGAAACTGCTGATCTGGGATTTTGTGGCTCAAAAGTCTTATCTAAAGGTTAAAGAGAGCGGTGTGGAAAATATAAAACATTCAGTAAATGGCAGTTCTATGGACAAAAATGCCTTGTTAATGATAGACGTCAGAGAGAGAATGGCCAAACTGGTTCCAGCTGACAGGAAAGTGGCAGTAACTTAAATAACCATGTGTTATAACATTAGTATGCACAAGAGTATCTCT
>NC_091330.1:18219031-18296531 GCF_038502225.1 Cherax quadricarinatus
TCCATCTCCCCACTTTCCCAGTTATTCCTTTAGCACGTATTTTATGGGCTATTACGCCATGATCGTATTTGTCAAATGCTTTTGCAAAGTCTGTGTATATTACATCTGCATTCTGATTTTCTCTCATCACTATAATATACATTAGACAAATACCAAGAAACACTGCCAAACAAGAATGTTTTTCATATTTGTTTTTCTCTCATTCGGTATGTTTACGGTTTGGACAAGGAGCCAAGATGCAATTATTAAAAACCACTGCCATATCTCCACTCAACTAAGGCGACACAAAAGCATTGCAAAAAAATATATATAATGGCCGATAACGGTGCTTTTTTTTTAAGTTTTAAGAAACAAGACTGCCAGTCACATAGAATCGTAGCAATTGCACAACCCAGGTCAAAAATAGGTTCAGAACAGGTCGCTCTTGCCTCTCGCAATTACTGATCCATTACGACATGGTCTGAATACACTGGAAGACGCAAAATGCAAATGCAGTATACGCTGACTTTGCAAAAGCCTTCGACAAGTGTGAGCACAGTGTAATAGTGCAGGAAATGCGAGCGAAAGAAATAACTGGAAACGTGGGAAGACAGATATTAAACTTCTTGACAAACAGAACCAAAAAAAGTAATAGTAAATACTAGTGAAATCAGGGGCTGGTTCAAGGAAGAGTTCTGGAACAATACTTGCTCTAGTTCTTTCTAATTCTCATATCGGTTTACCGCTCTCTTTGATTATAATAATAATTCTCATATGACATAGACAGAGCCACATTCATAGCACTGTCTCATCATTTGCAGACAATGCTAAACTGTCTAAGAGTAACATCCATAGCGGACATAGCGAGCCTCCAAGCTGATATCTACCTAGTCTTCTAGTGGGCTACTGTCAACAATATGATGCTCAATGAGGACAGTTTCCAGTTATTATGTTACGGAAGAAAAAAGTAAAAGATAAGTTCAAATCACTCAAGAGGAAAAGTTTAATGCGAAAGACTTAGACGTAATAATGTCAGTCCTCGCATTCAAGGAGCAGAGCAATGTTATCACAACTGCAAGGAAAAAAATGATACTTTGGATAACTAGAACTTTCAGAACAAGAGGCCAAGCCAATGATGACATACTTCAGGTCACTCGATCACTCTACACTGGAATATTACTGTGTCTACCTGGAGTCCACCTGGAGGGTGTTCCGGGAGTCAACAGCTCCCTGCAAGGCAGGCGAAAATGCAGAACTGTCAGAATGTACAGACTTTCACAGCTCATAAAAATTCAAACACTTAAAGTACTTTGAATGCTTGAAGTTCTTCTAACTGTACTCCTTAAAACATAAACGAGAAAGATACATTATCAATACCTAGAAGATTCTAGAGGTGTTGGTCCCATACCTGCACACTGAAATTACTACACATGATAGCCCGAGGCTTGGCAGACGGTACAAGTTACTTCCAATGTAAAGCATGGGAGCAATGAGTAAACTAAGAGAAAACTTAATGTACAGGGACCAAGACTTTTCAACACCTCTCATGCATGAGAGGAATTACTGTTACGAACAAACTTCTGGCTGTATTCAAGATGGAACTTGATAACTTCCTCTTGTCAGTACCTGATCAGCCGGACTGCTGTGCATACGTTGGGCTTTGGAAGCCGAACACCAACAGCCTGGTTGACCAGGCCAACAACTAGAAGGCTTGGTCTAGGACCAGGCCACAGGGGTCAGTGATCCCCGGAAGCAACAACAGGTAACACGTAGTCGAATCGGATATACGGATTCAAAATGGCGTTTCTTCAGCCACGAGTCGGATATCCGTATTCGGTATGTTTTGCTCACATTTTTGAGCGCTGATTTAGATATTCGATTTTCTGTCATTTACGTTCTTGAGCACTGATTCTAACATCCAGACTCAGTATGCTGCTGCTGTTTACTTTCTTAACACCAATTTTGTTTGCCTGATTCAGTACCACTGGCAGCGCAGTAATGAACCCGGCCTCTGTCTAAGGCACAGCTGATATTAACTCCATCCTTGTTTCAATATACATGTATATAAATTGATATGTAAAGTTTTTTAAAAAATGACAAAATATTATTAAAGTTTGTGGCTACCATGCCGTGCTAACATGACAAGGACTGAGAGAGCTGATGAACTAGCAGAAACAGCAGCAGAAATGCGCACCATGCTAGTGGCTTTCTTTTGTGCTTAACAATATTTTATTACGTATAAACTACATTTTGTATACTACAGAAAGAAATAATACTCGTTTGTTTGACTTCAGTTTTGGAAGCACTGCAGCACAGTACAATAAAATATCATATTAAAAATCTAGATAAGTCGAGATCGTGAGTCTGTAGATTACTATAAGGTTGTTTGATGAAACTGTTATTTCTGGTAAGAAATGTGGAAGAACAGAGACAATGGTGGCCAAGATTTGTTTAGGTTATCTGTATATATAAGTGGAAGGTTGATGTAGCAACTCCAGAAGAGAAACAACAATGTAAAGCGTGTATAAAGGATAATAAAGGCACTCTCTGGCACTATATCTTAGAATGTAGCAGAGTACAAGAGTATAACACACTGATAACATGTAGGAAGAGTGTAAGTAGATTTTAACTAAGACTGGTAGCATCTTACAAACACATGAATTCACTGCGAACAGATAATGGTAATTTATAAACAGTGATACTTGTACATACGTAGATAATATTAGTATTATTAATATAATCAGGTGGAAGCGCTAAGCCCGTAGAGATCATACGGCACACAAGGAATGGCAGGCAATAAAGTTCGATTCAATGAAGGGGAGGATAGGTCCACTTCCTTGGATCAAGAACCCCTCTTCGGCATCAAGACACTTTCCCTGAAGGGTATATAGTCAATAAAGCAATAACAGAAGGGCTGCTTACCTCTAGCAAGACGGGACATCACCGGATGCGATGGAAGCACAACTTTGTAAGATTTACCTGACATCTTACATTTCTAAGATTTACCTGTAATCTCCCAAGTTTCTAAGATTTACCTGACACCTTATATACTTATGGGACAAAGAAAATGCTGGCTGTGCGAAGCATTAAAGACTTCCATTTGCTACTCACAAGCTGTTGTACGTCCCAGGCCTGTGAAGGACTCTTGATCACAGGAAGTGGATTTATCCTCCCCTCCCTTAAATCGACCTTGAATGATTTCAATTCCCCAAGGATGTGACCCCTACACGTTTAGCGCTTCCTTCCTGGATATTGACCATCCTACCTGGAAGGTGATGGTTGACTTACCTTGAGGTTGGAGAAGAAGGCAGAGCAGTTCTTAGGCACAAAACTGGGGTGTATGGCGATGACCAAGTCTCTGTAGGCGCCTGTGTTGTCCAGCCACAGGCCGCCCCTGGCCTCCGCCCACACACCGCCCACTACCACCCACACCACCACCACCCACCACGCCCGCCTCATCATGGGCGTCACGAAGGCGTGATGAAGAGTGGTTACATGATGCATGCGTTACTTGGTAAGCTTCGTGATGAACTCAAACCACAGTTAGTGTATTATCTCTTAGCAATAATATTCTAGTTTCCTTTGTCTGGCCAATGTAATCTTGGATGTAGTTATAAAAATTCTGCGCTTTGGTTCAAAAATATACAAGTATAAAACGTTTAGTATCCGTTATTCATTGTACATCCTCAAAGTCACACCATTAAAAATCCTGGACTCACCGACCGTATAAAAGATGGTTTCCAGTTGTATGTACACCGCGATAACACATATATATTTTATCACCGTAACTAGGAACGAGAGGAGCGTAATATCCAGCAAATTGAGAGTATGACTCTTACACGTGCGAGGAAGAGAAGATGAGCAGAGACATCCTCTACCTTCCAAGGTTGTGGCGTCACTGAGGAGACCCGGGTGGGAGGCGTCACTGAGGAGACCCGGGTGGGAGGCGCCGCCACGCGTCTCACCATGGTGACGCCTGCCTCATCACTTCAACCTTCTCTACATAAATGTTCTTAAACCAAGGAACTCATGCTACCCACACCTTCCTTAATATCAAACCTTATTACTACCCACTCCCCATGTGCTCTATGACCTCTACGGATTTAGCTCTTCTCCGTGAATATAATGAGAAAACCAATTTAAGTATACTGATGATAAATAAGACTTTGGATTATATTACTCTTCGAAGGATTTGGCTATGATGCCGGTCAGTATTCTGTTGATCGTGCTTGTAACTGAGATACATCTCATGGGTTTAAGATTTCTGCTGCTAAAATGCACCAGATAACTTTCAAAAGACGCTCTATTATCCTCATAACGTTCTATGCGTGTATAGTACCCGTATCCCACAACATGATAGTCAAATATCCCGATCTTCTGTTGGATCTCCGAATTTCCAGGAAGTCTCACGTAACCTCCATGATAGCTGTTTGACAGCCAACAGGACCTCCTTAAAACTCTAGTCCAACTTTCTTGGGGAACTGATTCATTATTATTATTATTATTATTATCAAGGGGGTAGCGCTAAACCCGGAGGATTATACAGCACCTGGGGGGGGATGTGGAAGGCATTCAGGCTTAATTCGGGGAACTGGAGCACAGATCCAATTCCCTAAATCAAGAGCCCCTCACCAACATCAAGGAACCTTCCTTGAGGGGTTGGGAACTGATTCAAAGTTTATTCTCTATAAGGATTACAGTGCTGAGTTTACAGAATTTGGTTATTGTGTGGTTTACATGTAGTAAAATAATAATTACAGAGTGTACCACTAGAACACCTAGCATGGCTAGGCATTTCGGGCAGACTTAGTTTAATTCTTAATTTTAAAATATTACAAATTATGAGGTAAGTTGGTATTATGGCTAAGTGACTAAATACTAGTTTGTGAGTTTAGCAATGTGAATGCTTTTGTTTTGGCACAGTACATAGTTTCAGTATTGAAGTATCACAGGCCAACTTATGACTAGTTAGGATTCATTATTTTAAGATTGAGATTAATATTTCTGTTTATGGTCAAATGGGTGAGTGAGTGTAAGTGTGAACCACCAGGTGGTATTCGTGTAGTTAGTTGATGGGGTTTATCAGGGAGATAAGATGTTTTCTAATGGTAGTTTTGAAGGTGATGAATGTGTCTGCAGTTCTAGAGTTCTCAGGTAGGGTGTTCCAGATTTTAGGGCCTTTGACATACATTGAATTTTTGTAAAGGTTTAGTCGGACATGGGGAATGTCGTAGAGATGTTTGTGTCTGGTGTTATGCCTGTGGGTTCTGTCACAGCTATCAAGAAAGGGTTTTAGGTCAAGGTTAATATTGGAGTTTAAGGTCCTGTAGATTTAGATTGCACAGTAGTAAGTGTGGATGTACTGAACAGGGAGTAAGTTTAGATCTATGAAGAGTGGGGGGGTGTGTTGCCAGGGATGGGATTTAGTGATTATTCTTACTGTGGCTTTTTGTTGGGTTATTATTGGCTTTAGGTGTGTTGCTGCAGTTGATCCCCAAGCACAAATAGCATAGGTGAGGTATGGATAAATAAGTGAGTGGTATAGTGTGAGAAGGGCATTTTGCGGCACGTAGTATCGTATCTTGGAGAGGATCCCAACCGTTTTGGATACTTTTTTGGTTATGTGTTGGATATGATAGATGAACTGTCTTCACCGGTCGCAATAAAGCTAACAGAATGATGAACTGTCTTCACCGGTCGCAATAAAGCTAACAGAATCCTTGGCTTCATATCTAGAAGTATAAATAATAGAAGTCCTCAGGTTGTTCTTCAACTCTATATATCGTTGGTTAGGCCTCATTTAGATTATGTTGCACAGTTTTGGTCACCGTATTACAGAATGGATATAAATGCTCTGGAAAACGTACAGAGGAGGATGACAAAGTTGATCGCATGTATCAGAAATCTTCCCTATGAGGATAGACTGAGGGCCCTGAATCTGCACTCACTAGAAAGGCATAGAATTAAGGGGGATATGATTGAGGTGTATAAATGGAAGACAGGAATAAATAAAGGGGATGTAAATAGAGTGCTAAAAATATCTAGCCTAGACAGGACTCGCAGCAATGGTTTTAAGTTGGAAAAATTCAGATTCAGAAAGGATATAGGAAAGCACTGGTTTGGTAATAGAGTTGTGGATGAGTGGAACAAACTCCTAAGTACAGTTATAGAGGCTAAAACGTTGTGTAGTTTTAAAAATAGGCTAGATAAATACATGAGTGAGTGTGAGTTGGACCTGATTAGCTTGTGCTACTAGGTCAGTTGTCGTGTTCCTTCCTTAAGTGAATGTGACCTGACCTGACTAGGTTGGAGCATTGGCTTAAGCCGGTAGGAGACATGGACCTGCCTCGCATGGGCCAGTAGGCCTGCTGCAGTGTTCCTTCTTTTTTATGTTCTTATGTTCATTCAACCCTATAAAGAAGTTTCCTGGCAAAATGTTCAGTTGTATTGTAGCAGCCATTGTGCTAGTTGAAACTGGTGGTATGCAGTTGGTATGCAGTTGGTATGCAGTTGGTAGGCAGTTGGTAGGCAGTTGGTATGCAGTTGGTATGCAGTTGGTATGCAGTTGGTAGGCAGTTGGTATGCAGTTGGTATGCAGTTGGTATGCAGTTGGTATGCAGTTGGTATGCATTTGGTATGCAGTTGGTATGCAGTTGATATGCAGATTGGATGTCTTCTTCCTTGACTAGTCTTTCGTCTCTGTAATTAATTAAATGGTTGTGGAAATTTTGGTGCAAACATCCAGAAAAATGTCCGAACACGTATTTGGGATCACCAATAAGCCAGCAGACTGGACGACTTGAAGAACACCTGTATTTTACACCTGTAATTTAGGCTGGCGTGCGGCCAGCAGTAACAGCCTGGTTGATCAGACCCTGATCCACCATTAGACCTGGTCTCAG
Organism: Cherax quadricarinatus; assembly: GCF_038502225.1. Classification (NCBI taxonomy): domain Eukaryota; kingdom Metazoa; phylum Arthropoda; class Malacostraca; order Decapoda; family Parastacidae; genus Cherax; species Cherax quadricarinatus. Next base: position 18,225,913 of record NC_091330.1, read on the forward strand.
ACCGAGCCGCGGGAGCGTTGACCCCGAAACCCTCTCCAGGTATACTCCAGGTAACATTTAATAAATAACAAAAAGGCACAATACCGTGACTGGAACGATACACAAATAACCCGCACATAAAAGAAAGAAGCTTACGACGACGTTTCGATCCGACTTGGACCATTGACAAAGTCACACTAACAGAGGTGGAGCAGGATGGCTATATATAGGCAGGAAGAGGTGGAGGTAGTAGTAGTAGTAGTAGTAATAGTAGTAGTAGTACAAGAATTGTATATAATACCGACAAGATGAAATTAAGACACATGCACAACACCCGGGCATCCCCATCGTAGACGTTTCGCCATCCAGTGGCTGGCTGGATGGCGAAACGTCCACAACAAAGACAACCAGACGCCGCACATGTGTCTTAATTTCATCAGTAGTTGTAGTAGAAGAAGAAGAGGTAGTAGTAGTGGTAGTGGTAGAAGTGGGAAATAAGGATGACGAGCCAGTCAAAAACAAAGGAAGGGGAGCACTGCAAGAGTGCTAGATGCCCACAGAGGGAGAGCAAGCGCACAGAGGTGCGAGAAAGGGGAAGTGGTGAAATAAAATAAATGAAGAAGGAACAGAAACACGAGACAGGAGAGAGAAAGACAACCCAGAGGAGAAAAGGAAAGAGGAAAGGGGAAGAGGAAGAAGAAAAAGAAAGAAAAATGAGGATTCAGGTTAAGTCACGGGTGTTCTGAAGTTTGGAGCATTTTACAATGTAGTGGGAGAGGAAGGCATCTACAGAGACGAAGCCAGGGCTAAGGTTCATACAAGGAAAGTTGTGTATTAGAGAGGATTCAACTAGACGGCGACTGTTCGAGTTGGAAGTAGAGAAGACAGTTTTAGCAGAAGACCAGTCAATAGGATGGCTATGATCTCTGACGTGACAGAAAAGAGCATTGTTAGTGTCGGCAAGCCTAACACTATTTTTGTGCTCCCTAAGTCTGTCAGAAAGAGATCGACCAGTTTCTCCGAAGTATTGAAGGGGACAGGAGGAGCAAGAAATAGAGTAGACACCAGGAACATCTGTAGAGGGAGGAGAGGTATGAACGAGATTAGTGCGAAGAGTGTTAGTCTGGCGGAAGGTAAGCTTGATGTCTAAGGGACGGAGAGAATTGTTGAGATTAGAAAGACCGGAAATGTAGGGAAGGCAGAGGATAGAAGAGTTCCCATGAGTAGAGAGTTTGGGAGAGAAGAAATTGCGTTTAGCACGTGAGAGGGCAGTCTATGAAATGGGAAGGGTAGCCAAGACGGGAGAACGAATTATGAAGAGTGGAAATTTCTGCTGGAAGGAACTGAGGATCACAGATGCGGAGGGCACGGAGAAAGAGGGAGATAAGAACACTTTTCTTGACAGGGGAACCATGATAGGAAAAGTAGTGAATGTACATGCCACTGTGCATAGGTTTACGGTAAACGGAAAAGGAAAAACCTGTATCTGAGCGGTGGACATGGACATCAAGGAAAGGAAGCAAGGAAATAGATTCCCATTCAGCTTTAAACTTAATGGAAGGGGCAAGATTATTAAGAGCTTCAAGAAAAGATTGGAAGAGACTGGAGTCATGAGGCCACAGAGCAAAGATGTCATCCACATAGCGGAGCCAGAGTGAAGGTTGCACATCGAGGGTAGGAAGAAGAACAGTCTCGAAGTATTCCATGTAAAGATTAGCAAGGACAGGAGAGAGAGGAGAGCCCATAGCGACACCGAAGGTTTGAGAATAATATTTCCCTTGGAAGGAAAAGGAGTTAGAGTCCACACAGAGGCGGATCAGATCAAGAAAGACATCAGTGGGGATAGGGAGATGAAGAAACCCTTCATGGGCCTTCTCACTAAGGAAATCAAGGACATCATCAAGAGGGACATTGGTGAAGAGGGACTCAACGTCAAGACTAAGCATCTTACAGGTTGGGAGAGAGCGAACCCGTTCAATGAAGTCTTGAGAGTGACGGAGGTGGGCAGGAGAAAAAGTACCAAGAAAGGGAGTGAGGGTTTTGACCAGCCAAGAAGCAAGAGAATAAGAGACAGAACCTCTAGAGGATATGATAGGACGAAGAGGAATATCAGGTTTATGAGTTTCCAAACTACAAAATAAACTTCAACGTCTCATCTCAGCTAGCCCTTGGTCTAAATTCTCCCTCACTGACTGTGTTACTAATCTGTCTTCTGTCTCACTCTCTCAGTATGAGCTTGAACTTCTTGGTTTTGGTCTTTCCTTTGCCACTTCGCCTACTCCTCGCGCTGGTATTTCCCTGATTAGCTCTTTTGATTCCTTTCGTCAATCTCGCTTCCGTAATCTTCCTGACTTGTCCACTTTTCGTGGTGCTCTCCTTCCTGCTCTTGTTAGTCTGTTTTCCAAGAATCACCACCTTCCACGCCGTTACCAACTTGCCCTTTCTTCTCTTAAATCCAACACTAACATTGTCATACTATCTTCTGACAAAGGTAATTCGGTAGTTATCCTTGATCGCGAGGATTACCTCCGTAAAGCTGATGTCTTGCTCACTGACTCGCGCACCTACACTCCTCTCGTTTCCAACCCTCTTGATCGGATCAAGAGAACTTTCAACAAAAAACTAAGGACTCTCTCCGACCTCTGTCCTCCTGACTTTGACCTTGTTCAACGGTTTCGTGTCATCTGTCCCTCTCTTCCCTATTTCTATGGCCTTCCCAAAACTCATAAACCTGATATTCCTCTTCGTCCTATCATATCCTCTAGAGGTTCTGTCTCTTATTCTCTTGCTTCTTGGCTGGCCAAAACCCTCACTCCCTTTCTTGGTACTTTTTCTCCTGCCCACCTCCGTCACTCTCAAGACTTCATTGAACGGGTTCGCTCTCTCCCAACCTGTAAGATGCTTAGTCTTGACGTTGAGTCCCTCTTCACCAATGTCCCTCTTGATGATGTCCTTGATTTCCTTAGTGAGAAGGCCCATGAAGGGTTTCTTCATCTCCCTATCCCCACTGATGTCTTTCTTGATCTGATCCGCCTCTGTGTGGACTCTAACTCCTTTTCCTTCCAAGGGAAATATTATTCTCAAACCTTCGGTGTCGCTATGGGCTCTCCTCTCTCTCCTGTCCTTGCTAATCTTTACATGGAATACTTCGAGACTGTTCTTCTTCCTACCCTCGATGTGCAACCTTCACTCTGGCTCCGCTATGTGGATGACATCTTTGCTCTGTGGCCTCATGACTCCAGTCTCTTCCAATCTTTTCTTGAAGCTCTTAATAATCTTGCCCCTTCCATTAAGTTTAAAGCTGAATGGGAATCTAATTCCTTGCTTCCTTTCCTTGATGTCCATGTCCACCGCTCAGATACAGGTTTTTCCTTTTCCGTTTACCGTAAACCTATGCACAGTGGCATGTACATTCACTACTTTTCCTATCATGGTTCCCCTGTCAAGAAAAGTGTTCTTATCTCCCTCTTTCTCCGTGCCCTCCGCATCTGTGATCCTCAGTTCCTTCCAGCAGAAATTTCCACTCTTCATAATTCGTTCTCCCGTCTTGGCTACCCTTCCCATTTCATATTATTATTATTATTATAATCAAGGGGGAAGCGCTAAACCCGGAGGATTATACAGCGCCTGGGGGGGATGTGGAAGGCATTCAGGCTTAATTTGGGGAACTGGAGCACAGATCCAATTCCCTAAATCAAGAGCCCCTCACCAACATCAAGGAACCTTCCTTGAGGGGCCTCCCATTTCATAGACTGCCCTCTCACGTGCTAAACGCAATTTCTTCTCTCCCAAACTCTCTACTCATGAGAACTCTTCTATCCTCTGCCTTCCCTACATTTCCGGTCTTTCTAATCTCAACAATTCTCTCCGTCCCTTAGACATCAAGCTTACCTTCCGCCAGACTAACACTCTTCGCACTAATCTCGTTCATACCTCTCCTCCCTCTACAGATGTTCCTGGTGTCTACTCTATTTCTTGCTCCTCCTGTCCCCTTCAATACTTCGGAGAAACTGGTCGATCTCTTTCTGACAGACTTAGGGAGCACAAAAATAGTGTTAGGCTTGCCGACACTAACAATGCCCTTTTCTGTCACGTCAGAGATCATAGCCATCCTATTGACTGGTCTTCTGCTAAAACTGTCTTCTCTACTTCCAACTCGAACAGTCGCCGTCTAGTTGAATCCTCTCTAATACACAACTTTCCTTGTATGAACCTTAGCCCTGGCTTCGTCTCTGTAGATGCCTTCCTCTCCCACTACATTGTAAAATGCTCCAAACTTCAGAACACCCGTGACTTAACCTGAATCCTCATTTTTTCTTTCTTTTTCTTCTTCCTCTTCCCCTTTCCTCTTTCCTTTTCTCCTCTGGGTTGTCTTTCTCTCTCCTGTCTCGTGTTTCTGTTCCTTCTTCATTTATTTTATTTCACCACTTCCCCTTTCTCGCACCTCTGTGCGCTTGCTCTCCCTCTGTGGGCATCTAGCTCTCTTGCAGTGCTCCCCTTCCTTTGTTTTTGACTGGCTCGTCATCCTTATTTCCCACTTCTACCACTACCACTACTACTACCTCTTCTTCTTCTACTTCTACTACAACTACTGATGAAATTAAGACACATGTGCGGCGTCTGGTTGTCTTTGTTGTGGACGTTTCGCCATCCAGCCAGCCACTGGATGGCGAAACGTCTACGATGGGGATGCCCGGGTGTTGTGCATGTGTCTTAATTTCATCTTGTCGGTATTATATACAATTCTTGTACTACTACTACTATTACTACTACTACTACTACTACCTCCACCTCTTCCTGCCTATATATAGCCATCCTGCTCCACCTCTGTTAGTGTGACTTTGTCAATGGTCCAAGTCAAATTCAAATTCAAATTCAAAGTTTATTCTCTATAAGGATTGCAATGCTGAGTTTACAGAAATTTGGTTATTGTTTGGTTTAACATGTAGTAAAATTGAGATTACAGAGTGTACCACTAGAACGCTTAGCATGGCTAGGCATTTCGGGCAGACTTAGTTTTATTCTTAAATGTAAAATATTACAAATTATGAGGTAAGTTGGTATTATGGCTAAGTGACTAAATACTATTTTGTGAGTTTAGCAGTGTGAATGCTTTTGTTTTGGCACAGTATATAGTTTCAGTATTGGAGTATCACAGGATTCATTATATTAAGACTGAGATTAATATTTCTGTTTATGGTCAGATGAGTGTGCGAGTGTAAGTGTGAACCACCAGGTGGTATTCGTGAAGTTAGTTGACGGGGTGTATCAGGGAGATAAGATGTTTTCTAATGGTAGTTTTGAAGGTGATGAATGTGTCTGCAATTCTAGAGTTCTCAGGTAGGGTATTCCAGATTTTAGGGCCTTTGACATACATTGAATTTTTGTAAAGGTTTAGTCGGACACGGGGAATGTCGTAGAGATGTTTGTTTCTGGTGTTATGCCTGTGGGTTCTGTCACAACTATCAAGAAAGCGTTTAAGGTCAAGGTTGATATTAGAGTTTAAGGCCCTGTAGATATAGATTGCACAGTAGTAAGTGTGGATGTACTGAACTGGGAGTAAGTTTAGATTTTTGAAGAGTGGGGGGGTGTGCTGCCAGGGATGGGATTTAGTGATTATTCTTACTGCAGCTTTTTGTTGGGTTATTATTGGCTTTAGGTGTGTTGCTGCAGTTGATCCCCAAGCACAAATAGCATAGGTGAGGTATGGATAAATAAGTGAGTGGTATAGTGTGAGAAGGGCATTTTGCGGCACGTAGTATCGTATCTTGGAGAGGATCCCAACCGTTTTGGATACTTTTTTGGCTATATGCTGGATATGGGTGCTGAAATTCAGGTTATTGTCAAGGTATAATCCTAAGAATTTTCCCCCATTATTTCTGGTAATTAGAGTGTTGTCAATCTTAATGTTAATTTGTGCATCTCCTGCTCTGCTACCAAACATAATATAGTAAGTTTTGTCAGTGTTAAGCGTAAGTTTGTTGGCTGTCATCCAAGTCGATATTTTAATCAGCTCCTCATTCACAATGGTGTTAAGGGTGGCAAGATTAGGGTGAGAGATGACATAAGTCGTGTCATCAGCAAAGAGAATGGGTTTCAGGTGTTGGGATACGTTTGGTAGGTCATTGATGTATATGAGGAAGATCAGGGGACCAAGGACACTTCCCTGCGGAACTCCAGTATCAAGTGGCCGTGTTGCTGATGCTGTGTCTTTAATGGTGACGTACTGATACCTATTAGTAATGTAAGATTTGAAATAAGCAAGCGCATGGCCTCTTATACTGTAGTGGTCAAGTTTGTGGAGTAGGATTTCGTGGTTTACTGTGTCAAAAGCTTTTCTTAAGTCAATAAAAATTCCTAGTGGATATTCCTTATTTTCCAGTGCTGTGTAAAGCAGATCTAGCATTTTTATGATTGCATCATTAGTGCTTTTATTTTTCCTGAATCCAAACTGGCAGGGGTTGAGTATGTTTTGAGCCGTTATAAATGAATACAGTCTCCTGTGCACAAGTTTCTCAAAGATTTTGGATAGCAATGGTAAGTTAGATATTGGCCTATAGTTGTTTAAGTCTGTAGGGTCACCACCTTTATGTATTGGTGCTAGTCTCTATTGACTTGTTAAAAAGTAATGAAATAGCATGCGAAAGGACATGGGCCGCTCGCTTGTACATTAATGGTGGGACATGAGACAGATTCCCCGAGTTATTTTTAAGTGACTTTATGATCTCAATGACTTCCGTGGGCTCAGTTGGTGCAAGATAGAAGGAATTAGGTAGTCCCCGGCATGGGCATTGGTATGTGGGATTTTACTGGCGAGATTAGATCCTATGTTTGAGAAGAAGTCGTTTATCTTGTTAGCTGTGTCAGTGGGATGTAGTGGTGTTTCATTAGGTTTAGTTAGGACAATATTCTTGGTTTTTCTCAGTTTGTGGGTCCCTAGAATCTGAGAGAGTGTTTTCCAGGTCTTTTTTATATCTCCTCTAGTGTCTGTGAATCTACTGGAGTAGTATAGTTGTTTGGCTTTTTTTATTACTTTGGTGAGAGCTGATGAATAGTGTTTAAGAATATCTTTGTGTATTAAGCCCTGTCTATATTGCTTTTCATATTGGTGTTTCTTGTCAATGGATTTCAGAATGGTGCTGGTTAGCCATGGGCAACCAAGCCGTTTGTTTGTGATCTGTTTTGTTTTTATAGGACAATGTTTGTTGTATAGTCTAAGTAATTTGTTAAGAAAGATGTCTGTCCAGTCATCAATACCATTGGCCTTGGAGAATTCTGTAGGCCAATCAACAGTCTCTAGGTCAGCTGTGAACTTCCTTACTGAGGCCTCGTCATGGAGTCTAAATGAGACTTTGTTGTATTCAAGTGGTGGTTTACTAATGTTTGTCAGGAGGAAGGTAGGGTAGTGGTCTGTAGTGCTATCTGTGATTATCCCTGATTTAAGGGGGGCTAGTATATTGGTCCATATGTGGTCTATTATGGTTGCACTTGTCTCGGTGAGCCTGGTTGGTTTAGTTATTGTTGGTATGAGAAGTGTGTTGTTCATATTGTTGATGAAATCAGTTACAGGCTGATCATCTAGTAAGCCAAGGTTGATGTTGAAGTCTCCAGCTAAGAGAAGGTGGTGCTTATTCATTTGTCTGTTTGTTATTAGTGACTTTAATTTCTCACTGAAATTTGGGATGTTTGTGTGAGGTATCCGGTAAATGGCACCAATTGTTATAAGCGTCTTAAGGTTTTTTACAGTAAAATTAGCAAAAATGTATTCCCCATATTCATCACTAAAGCAAGTGGTGCTAAGACAAGATAATTGGTTAGAGTAATAGATTGCAATACCACCCCCAACTTGGTTTGTTCTGCAGTTGTGAATTGCTGTGTATCCTGGTAGAGGGTAGATATCTATTGTGTCCTGCTTAAGCCAGGTCTCAGTAAGAAGTCGGACCGAAACGTCGTCGTAAGCTCTCTTTTATGTGCGGGTTATTTGTGTAACATTTAATAAACTACGGAGATGTAAGGTTCATCACCAAGAAGACTCCCAGAGACTCAGTATCTTGCAAAACACTCGTATGTATATCCAAGAATTTCATCCACAACAACGGCTTCTACAACATAGCAGAACCTTTTGCCAAGAAACGTAATCGTTATCCTACATAACAACAGATTATAGTATGGAGGAACACTGCAGCAGGCCTACTAGCCCATGCTGGGCAGGTCTTTCTCAAATCCAACCTCTTCTCAGCCAACATATCTTGCCTGACCCTTCACGTCACTACTTTCACCATGTATAGGTACCTGTCTCCCCGGGTTGCCGGGTCACAGCATGGAGAAGACCCGGGTCAGGATCAGTCTTAGTGAATCTACCTGTACCTGTCTCCCCAGGTAGATCTGTTTGTGACTTGATAAAGTCCACTGTGTGGGCGAAACGTTGTCAATAAAGGATCACATTATACTGCATTTGTGTTTCTTTTACCATCAACATTGATAAAGTTACTAAATTAGTCATGATACATTATTTTAAAACATGAACTGTCGAGTTATTACTGAATTTTCCAAATGAAGCATTATTTCCTTTCTTTTAGGAGAGACTGAAATGCTTGTAGACCATATAGACACGAGCTGATTCCTAGCTCCTGGCCCAACTGACCGGTAGACTACAAGTGATACGAAGCTTTAAAGGACGCTCATGTAGTGGACAGCCTTTAATGCTAACCACTCAACCCATTAAGTTGTCCTTGATTTCTTTAAAGTGGATATTAAATAAATATATTTGAAGTGGCTGCTAATTACTACGTATTTCTGGAAAGAAAATAACTAAAATGGCTGCCAAAATTTTTATTATGTTCTTCCCTCATTTTAATGCATTACCTTGAGAATGCCTTTTTGTATCGGATTCAAACTTTCTACGCCGGTGCATCTTTACTTAAAGAAGGGGTCTGACTTTTATTAAGCGTTTTTAGGAGTCAATTTGCCAATTTAATAAAAAATTTGGGTGACCCATACTTTTCCTCCAGCGGCACCAGAAGAATGTGGCATCAAACTGAAAAATACAAGAGAATGTCACGTCGTCTTATGTCCATAATATTTGATATCTTATGCAGTTCACATGAGCTGTTTAGATATTATCTTTGCATCTGCCACTCAGCAATAATTTCTGAAAATATATTTTGAAATGTAATGGTCTAGCACATCTTGCATAAAGAGATTCACCCAGATCAGTGGTTGTTTCCATGATCTTCCACGAGAAACTTGGTTCTTGCAAACGTTGTTGTTGTTCCCTCAGGTAGTATGACTGGGATCAAAGTCTACGGATGCAGCCAACATAGTTTCGTCTAATGTTTCTGGTACTGGACTGGGTCGAATTCCCTCCCCGGGTTCAAATTTTCATCTCTTATGCTGTACAAAGATAATGTAGTTTACATATAATAAGACATTGTTAGACACAAAAGAAAGCCACTAGTATGCAAATGCATTTCGGGCTACGCATTCTTCCAGGAAGGATCCTTGATGCTGATGAGGGGCTCTTGATATCAAATAAGGAATTGGACCCATTCTCCTATCTCTTGAATAGAGCGTGACTGCCTTCCATTATCCCGGGCGCTGTATGACCCCCTGCAGGTTTAGCTCTTCCCCCATGAATACAATCATCATCGATGTATGCCCAACAACTGCCAAGTGTGCCACAGAGAGTGTGCACTAAATCCCTCAAATCTCAACAACGTTCCACACAATGGATGTCTAAGCTCCCTGAGAGCTCCTAGTGGGAACAACCAACAGCCCCTCCCAGCAGACACAGCTGACAGCTGCTGCGACTTCACCTCTACAGAGCACCTAAAATCTGCAATCAGATTAACATCTACCAGGACGCTGACACACATCCACAAAGCAGCTCTCCCTCAAGCTGCTACCAAATTCGCTGACGTCTTGTTTGCTCCTGCAAACAACGGATCCTGGCACACCCTACTGCTATTTGCAATGGCTGTCTGGCTAACCCACCAAGAAGGGACAAGTCCCTATCAACATGTTATTAGGGAAATAAATGCATTCCCTAGAGATGGTTATTATTTTCTGATATATATTCATCGCCTTCTGTTTTTCATTGTAATGCAACAGACTGATAATTAATTTTTAGAGTAAAATCTATTATAAGTTAGTAGTTATATTTTTTTTATATTGTCATAATTCTTGTGGTCTACTTATCTTATCTTCATCATCTTTTATTCATTATTTTATGTAATTTGTTTTATGTGTCATTTGTATATAATTTTTTATCTGCCACATTTGATTTTTTTTGTTAATATTATTGATAAGGTAACAAAAAAAAAAAACAGTGGAAATAAGTCACTGTGTTTTTGGGTTATCTTAGATTCTCTACGCATATGCTGCTATGTATGATACATCTGTGTAACTGTATTTGTGTATACCTAAATAAACTTACTTACTAGCTGGGTTCATATTTTGCGGCACTAAGGTGCTGCCACCTATAGGCCTACCTATCTCAGCCTGCACCACACCCTGTCTCATTCTGGCAGCCGAGCTCACTCAGTCAACAGTGTTTACTTTGTCACTCTCTCCCTGGCATGTCCCTCCGGGCCTGGCCAACTTAAACACTGCCTGTGTACAAGACCCCAAATGAGAAGCCTTATTTTTGATCCCCGGCTTGCACAGGACTCAAATAAATTGTAATATCATTCATCACCAATCATCTTCATATACCCATTATTAGACATCAGCTGGCATGCCTGATATTACATACACAGGTGTAGATATGGCCTGCACACCTAGCCGTAATGCAATAACCATTTAGGAACTAGCAAACAGACAGCAGATATTAAAATATACATTTCCTTCAAAAATAAACTGGTATTTACAGATTGGAGAATACGCTGGACCTCACCTTCACTAACAGTGATGATCTGATACGAAATGTTATCATATCAAAAACAATATGCTACGATTACAACATAATAGAGGTCCAGACATGTATGCGCGGGGCCCCAGACCGACAAAATGTGATCACTCACGAGGGAACCTTCACCAAATTCAACTTCAATAAAAAAAACATAAGGTGGGACCAAGTAAATCAGGTCCTAAACGATATAAACTGGGAAGCTAGACTAAGCAACACGGATCCTAACCTATGTCTAGAACAAATTAACTTTGTGGCACTCGAGGTATGCTTAAGGCATATTCTCTAAGGAAAAGGAGAAGATGTAAACTAGAAAGAGATAGGCGCTCCCTATACAGGCGAAGGCAAAGAATAACAGAGCGGCTACAGAGGCCAATAATCTGCAATACGTAGGGAGACACTGGTCAGATAAATAGCAAACATCAAACTAAAGCTAAAGGAATCTTACAGGAGTCAAGAAACGCGGGAAAAAATAAAAGTCATAAATGAAATTGAAAGAAACCCAAAGTATTTCTTTTCTTTTGCCAAATCAAAGTCGAGAACAACATCCAGTATTGGGCCCCCAATTAGACGAGATGGGTCCTACACAGATGACAGCAAGGAAATGAGTGAGCTACTCAAGTCCCAGTATGACTTGGTTTTTAGCGAGCCGCTAACCAGACTGAGAGTCGAAGACCTAAATGATTTTTTTATGAGAGAGACACAAAATTTGGTAGACACACCTATCTGATATTATCCTGACTCCAAGTGACTTCGAAAAGGTGATAAATGACATGCCCATGCACTCTGCCCCAGGCCCAGACTCGTGGAACTCCGTGTTCATCAAGAACTTCAAGAAACCCTCATCACGTGCTCTTAACATCCTATGGAGAGGGAGCATGGACACTGGGGTTGTCCCACAATTACTAAAAAAAACAGATATAGCCACACTACACAAAGGGGGCAGTAAAGCAATAGCAAAAAAACTACAGACCAATAGCGCTAACGTCCCATATCATAAAAATCTTTGAAAGGGTTCAAAGAAGCAAGATCACCACCCATCTAGATACCCATCAATTACACAACCCAGGGCAACATGGGTTTAGAGCAGGACGCTTCTGTCTGTCCCAACTACTGGACCACTACGACAAGGTCCTAGATGCTCTAGAAGACAAACAGAATGCAGATGTTATATACACAGACGTTGCAAAAGCCTTTAACAAGTGTGACCATGGTGTACTAGCGCACAAAATGCGTGATAAAGGAATAACAGGAAAAGTTGGTAGATGGATCTATAATTTCCTAAGAAATAGAACACAAAGAGTAGTGGTCAACAGAGTAAAGTCTGAAGCGGCTACGGTGAAAAGCTCTGTTCCACAAGGCACAGTACTCACTCCCATCTTGTTTCTCATCCTCATATAGGACATAGACAGGGATATAAGCCACAGAGCCGTGTCTTCCTATGCAGATGCCACCTGAATTTGCATAACAGTGTCCTCCATTCAAGACACTGCATGACTCCAGGCAGACTTCAACCAAATCTTTAAATGGGCTGCAGAAAACAATATGAAGTTCAATTACTCCGACATGGAAAACGTGAGGAAATTGAAACTTCATCGGAGTATAAAACAAATTCTAACTACACAATAGAGCGAAAAACCAACGTCGAAGACCTGGGAGTGATCATGTCAAAGGATGTCACCTTCAAGGACCATAACATTGTATCAATCGCATCTGCTAGAAAAATGACAGGATGAATAATGAGAACCTTCAAAACCAGGGATGCCAAGCCCATGATGACACTCTTCAGGTCGCTTGTTCTATCTAGGCTGGAATATTGCTGCACTAACAGCACCTATCAAGGCAGGTGAAACTGCTGACCTAGAAAATGTACAGAGAACCTTCACGGCACGCATAACTGCGATAAAGCACCTCAGTTACTGGGAACGCTTGAAGTTCCTAAACCTGTACTCCCTATAATGCAGGCAGGAGAGATACATGATTATATACACTTGGAAAATCCTAGAGGGATTAGTACCAAACTTGCACACGAAAATCACTCCCTACGAAAGCAAAGACTCGGCAGACGATGCAACCCCCCCCCCCCCCCAGTGAAAAGCAGGGGTGCCACTAGCAGGTTAAGAGACAACACAACAAGTGTAAGGGGCCCAAGAGTATTCGACTGCCTCCCAGCATACATAAAGAGGATTACCAATAGACCCCTGGCTGTCTTCAACAGCCTGGTTGATTAGGCCCTGGTCCACCATGAGGCCTGGTCACAGACCGGGCTGCAGTGGCAATGACCCTTGGAACTCTCTCCAGATATACTCCTGGTAAATATATAGCCCATGTACAGTATTTACAGCTATGTGCAATGAGGCAAATGCAAGCATAAGACAGTGATCAATGAGGCAAATGAAACCACAAGACGCGGTAAATCGTGACGACCAACAGGGAAGGTAAGTCTGCCAAAGTTGTTTCACGAGTGTATCACATCGTTCCACAGCTTCCTTGTTATTGGTTGGCTGAACCAAGGTACTAGTATACGACGGGGCCCCTGATCGTTAAACCCTTAGCACCTGGTTTACTTGTCAGGAGACATTCCTACATGAGTGTGTGACATACGCCGAATAAAATGTAACATACTCTTAGCATGCCACACCTGACCATGGTTTCCTGTACTGATCATAACTAATGGATTATATTTCAGACACATAACTTACTGAGGTGAGAACAGAAAATGAAAAATTATATCTTTATTTCATACTATTAAAGTATCCTCCTCGAGGTTGCTGAAGAGACATGACCCTGTGGAAATAAATGGTATAAAATACCGACACAGTGGAAATATAAACACATATGCAGTATAATGCGATCCTTTATTGACAACGTTTCGCCCACACAGTGGGCTTTCAAGGTAGATCTGTTTATGACTTGAAAAAGCCTACTGTGTGGGCGAAACGTTGTCAATAAAGGATCACATTATACTGCATATGTGTTTATATATCCAGACATGACCCTCATCTGCTTGACAGGCCTTATAATGAATTAATCTGATTAATTAATTAACTTTCAATATCTAGGAACAATACCACTACCGGAAAATTTATTAACTATAATAAAATAATTGTGCCTGATTCTACCAGGTCCACTAACCTGGCTCTACCAGGTCCACTAACCTGGCTCTACCAGGTCCACTAACCTGGCTCTGCCGGGTCCACTAACCTGGCTCTGCCAGGCCCACTAACCTGGCTCTACCCGGTCCACTAACCTGGCTCTGCCGGGTCCACTAACCTGGCTCTACCAGGTCCACTAACCTGGCTCTGCCGGGTCCACTAACCTGGCTCTACCAGGTCCACTAACCTGGCTCTGCCGGGCCCACCAACCTGGCTCTACCAGGTCCACTAACCTGGCTCTACCAGGTCCACTAACCTGGCTCTACCAGGTTCACTAACCTGGCTCTGCCGGGTCCACTAACCTGGCTCTACCAGGTCTACTAACCTGGCTCTACCAGGTCCACTAACCTGGCTCTGCCGGGTCCACTAACCTGGCTCTACCAGGTCCACTAACCTGGCTCTACCAGGTCCACTAACCTGACTCTGCCGGGTCCACTAACCTGGCTCTGCCGGGCCCACTAACCTGGCTCTACCAGGTCCACTAACCTGACTCTGCCGGGTCCACTAACCTGGCTCTGCCGGGCCCACTAACCTGGCTCTACCAGGTCCACTAACCTGACTCTGCCGGGCCCACTAACCTGGCTCTGCTGGGTCCACTAACCTGACTCTGCCGGGTCCACTAACCTGGCTCTGCCGGGTCCACTAACCTGGCTCTGCCGGGTCCACTAACCTGGCTCTGCCGGGTCCACTAACCTGACTCTGCCGGGCCCACTAACCTGACTCTGCCAGGCCCACTAACCTGACTCTGCCGCGCCCACTAACCTGGCTCTGCCGGGCCCACCAACCTGACTCTGCCGGGCCCACTAACCTGGCTCTGCCGGGTCCACTAACCTGACTCTGCCGGGCCCACTAACCTGACTCTGCCGGGCCCACTAACCTGACTCTGCCGGGCCCACTCACCTGGCTCTGCCGGGCCCACCAACCTGACTCTGCCGGGCCCACTAACCTGACTCTGCCAGGCCCACCAACCTGACTCTGCCGAGCCCACTAACCTGACTCTGCCGGGCCCACTAACCTGACTCTGCCGGGCCCACTAACCTGACTCTGCCGGGCCCACTAACCTGACTCTGCCGGGACCACCAACCTGACTCTGCTGGGCCCACCAACCTGACTCTGCCGGGCCCACCAACCTGACTCTGCCGGGCCCACTAACCTGGCTCTGCCGGGTCCACTAACCTGGCTCTGCCGGGCCCACTAACCTGGCTCTGCCGGGCCCACTAACCTGGCTCTGCCGGGCCCACTAACCTGGCTCTGCCGGGCCCACTAACCTGGCTCTGCCGGGCCCACTAACCTGACTCTGCCGGGCCCACCAACCTGACTCTGCCGGGCCCACCAACCTGACTCTGCCGGGCCCACTAACCTGGCTCTGCCGGGTCCACTAACCTGGCTCTGCCGGGCCCGCTAACCTGGCTCTGCCAGGCCCACTAACCTGGCTCTGCCGGGCCCACTAACCTGACTCTGCCGGGCCCACCAACCTGACTCTGCCGGGCCCACTAACCTGGCTCTGCCGGGCCCACTAACCTGGCTCTGCCGGGTCCACTAACCTGGCTCTGCCGGGCCCACTAACCTGGCTCTGCCGGGCCCACTAACCTTGCTCTGCCGGGCCCACTAACCTGGCTCTGCCGGGCCCACTAACCTGGCTCTGCTGGGCCCACTACCCTGGCTCTGCCGGGCCCACTAACCTGACTCTGCCGGGCCCACTAACCTGACTCTGCCGGGCCCACTAACCTGACTCTGCCAGGCCCACTAACCTGACTCTGCCGGGCCCACTAACCTGGCTCTGCCGGGCCCACTAACCTGGCTCTGCCGGGCCCACTAATCTGGCTCTGCCGGGCCCACTAACCTGGCTCTGCCGGGCCCACTAACCTGGCTCTGCCGGGCCCACTAACCTGGCTCTGCCGGGCCCACTAACCTGGCTCTGCCGGGCCCACTAACCTGACTCTGCCGGGCCCACTAACCTGGCTCTGCCGGGCCCACTAACCTGGCTCTGCTGGGCCCACTAACCTGGCTCTGCCGGGCCCACTAACCTGGCTCTGCCGGGCCCACTAACCTGGCTCTGCCGGGCCCACTAACCTGGCTCTGCCGGGCCCACTAACCTGACTCTGCCGGGCCCACTAACCTGACTCTGCCGGGCCCACTAACCTGGCTCTGCGGGCCCACTAACCTGACTCTGCCAAGCACACTAACCTGACTCTGCCAAGCACACTAACCTGGCTCTGCGGGCCCACTAACCTGACTCTGCTGGGCCCACTAACCTGACTCTGCCAAGCACACTAACCTGGCTCTGCGGGCCCACTAACCTGACTCTGCCAAGCACACTAACCTGACTCTGCCAAGCACACTAACCTGGCTCTGCCGGGCCCACTAACCTGACTCTGCTAAGCACACTAACCTGACTCTGCCGGGCCCACTAACCTGACTCTGCCAAGCACACTAACCTGGCTCTGCCGGGCCCACTAACCTGGCTCTGCAGGCCCATTAACCTGGCTCTGCCATGCCCAATAAAATGGCTCTGAAGGGCCCACCAACCTGACTCTGCCTGGTCCACTAACCTGGCTCTACCAGGCCCACTAACTTGACTCTGAAGGGCCCATTAACCTGGCTCTCCCAAGCCCACTAACCTGGCTTTGAAGGGACCAATCACCTGGCTCTGCAAGGCCCACTAACCTGGCTATTCTGGGTCTAATAACCTGGCTCTGAAGGGCCCATTAACCTGGCTTTGCCAAGCCCACTAATCTGGCTCTGCTGGGCCCACTAACCTGGCTCTGCTGGGCCCACTAACCTGGTTCTGCCAAGGTCCCTATCCTGGCTCTGCCGGGCCCATTATCTTGGCTCTGCCGGGCCCACTAAACTGGCTCTGCCAGGCCCACTAATCTGGCTCTGCTGGGTCCACTAACCTGGCTCTGCTGGGTCCACTAACCTGGCTCTGTTGGGCCTACTTACTTGGTTCTGCCAAGGCCACTATCCTGGCTCTGCCGGGCCCACTATCTTGGCTCTACCGGGCCTACTAACCTGGCTCTGACGGACTCACAAGTCTGGCTCTGCCGGGCCCACTAACCTAACTCTGCCGGGCCCACTAGGCTCTGCCAGGCTCACTAACCTGGCTCTGCTGGGCTCACTAACTTGGCTCTGCTGGGCTCGCTAACCTGGCTCTATCGGGCCCACAAGTCTGGCTCTTCTGGGCACACTAACCTGGCTTCTTCGGGGTCACTAACCTGGCTCTGTGGGCCCACTAACCTTGCTCTGCGGGCCCACTAACCTTGCTCTACAGGCCCACTAATCTGGCTCTGCCAAGTCCAATAAAATGGCTCTGCCGGGCCCACTAACCTGGCTCTGCCGGGCCCACTAACCTGGCTCCACAAGGCCCACTAATCTGGCTATTCCGGGCCTACTAACCTGGCTCTGCCAAAGCCACTATCTTGACTCTGCCGGACCCACTATCTTGGTTCTGCCGGGCCCACTGTCCTGGCTCAACTGGCCCACTAACCTGGCTCTGCCGGGTCCACTAACCTGGCTCTGCCGGGGCCACTAACCTGGCTTTGTGGGGTCCACTAACCTGGCTCTGACGAGCAAACTCATCTGGCTCTGCCGGGTTCATTAACCTGGCTCTCTATTGCCCAGTTACCTGGCTCTGCCAGGCTCATTAACTTGGCTCTGCCGGGCCCACTAACCTGGCTCTGTCGGTCCCACTAACCTGGCTCTGCCGGGCCAAGTAACCTGGCTCTGCGGGCTCACTATCCTCTCTCTGCCGGCTCACTAACCTGGCTCTGCCAGGCCCACTATCCTGACTCTGCCGGGCCAACTAACCTGGCTCTGCCGTTGCCAATAACTTTGTTCTGCCGGACCCACTAATTTGGCTCTGCTGAACCCACTAACCTGCGTCTGCTGAGCCCACTAACCTGGCTCTGCTGGGCTCACTAACCTGGATCTGTCAAACCCACTAACCTGGCTCTGCCGGGCCCACTAACCTAGATCTGTCAAGCCTACTAACCTGGCTCTGCCGGGCTCGCTAACCTGGCTGCTGGGCCCACTTTCCTGGCTCTGCCAGGCCCACTAATATGACTCTGCCGGGCTCACTAACCTGTCTCTGCCAGACCCACTAACCTGGCTCTGCAGGACCCACTAACCTGACTCTGCCAATGCCACTAACCTGGCTCTGTCGGGCCCACTAACCTAGCTCTGCTGGGCCCACTAACCTGGCTCTGCGGGCTCACTAACCTGGTCCTGCTGACTTGCTAACCTTGCTCTGCCGGCTCGCTAACCTGGCTCTGCTGGGCTTGCTAACCTGACTCTGCTGGGGCTACTAACCTGGCTCTGCCGGCCCCACTAACCTGACTGCCGGGCTCACTAACCGGACTCGCTAGCCTTGCTATGGTAAGCCAACTACCATGGCTGTGTCTGGGCATTAACCTAGACGCATTTGACCTGTTCAAAACCTATTGGAACTCACTGCGAGGAGTCCATCCTGGAGAAGTCAAACAAATCTGCTCTAACTTACAGGGAACCTTGGAGTTAGGTCGCCACCCGAAGCAAACTATTTATTCTCGTGGGATATTTTTCTGAGGGCTCCAAGAGGCAATGTAAGGAAGCAAAATGCCTCCTTATTTTACCCCATATGTGAACATGAGATATTATTGTGAGTAAAGTTTTTCATAGTGTTCATTCTGTATAATCCTACGGGTTTAGTGCTCCCCCATGATTATAATATTAATTATAATCATAGTGTTTGTTAACCCTAAGACCTGCCTTGCCAATCCCCGAGGCAAGATTTATCATCAGAGACAGTGAGGGACGCAGCAGATTGTGTTTGGAATCAGCAGTAATAGCCACAACCAAGACAGTTTCTTAAAACTCTGTATCATTCACAATCTCTGACGTTTTAAGAGGTTTATTGTACTTCACCCTGACACTGCCATACCTAGCCTCACCTACTCTGCTGACTATTTTCTCACATGCAACAAGTCATCCCAGGACTTCTCTCCACCCACTATTGATATCCATCCTTTCATTCTGTGTGAATTGATACAATTCATGGTGAACGACACATTTTCATTAATAAACTGTCATAACTTACACACTGTGTTTTATTTACATACCATCTGTATGTTCTATCACAGTATAACCATTGCATCTCAGTGGAAAGAAGTCACCGTCTCTGACCTTTTTTTTTTTTGTTATCCCAGGTAATTTTTACATCTGTTATGTAAAACAATTGTAATCATCTAAAACTTGTGTAACTGTAGTTATGTGTAATTATACCTAAATAAGCTAGGTACTACGATGACAATAATGAACTTTAAACTTTGCGACTTATTTATGTAGTGGATGGTACCCTGGAGGAGGACCTCAGAATCACAGCGGGAATGACACAAAATACTTGACTTTCTTGAGTTCTCGTGTGTTATTAATCTTCCCGTGTTAATAATACCAATGAAACATTTTTATTATCTTTATCTCAAGTAATATAGACAGTCTCATTCATCTCGTAGGTTCCCGCCAGATACATTGCTGCTCTCTAGAAATATATCAAGTTATTAATGTATATTTTATTATAGCAAAATTTTATTCATATTAGAGCAACTGCTTAAACTCAAAGTAAATTAATATAATATTATCAAGAAAATTTCTCCCCTCAAAGGTTGAATTATGGAGTAAATTTTCTATAAGTTTAGTGATGAAGGTAACATAAGGTGGATGTAAGGTGAGTGTGGTGGTGGTGCGTCTCCCTGGCTGCTGCTGCTGCTGCTACACAGTAATGCTACCAGTGTAAACAACACAGACATGGCCACGGCAGCTTATAACTATGTTGTTACCGCACATAAACCCACCGCTGTTACAGCCTGTGCCACCGGTCAGTGTGTATGTGTGATGGGGAGACAGTGTGTGTGGTGGGTGGTGAGCTGCAGGTGGGGAAATATAGGTGATAATGTGATGGGGTGACGATGTCCCCTGCCTGCCTCTACCTTGGTGACACTTTTCCTTTTCTCAGATATAACTGTCACCCGCTGCCTCTAATTCCTCTCTGCTATATAAATGTTGGCCAGGGAAGGTATCCTGTGTCCCGAGGTATCCTGTGACGAGGAGAGTAGCCTTTACTGCTGCCTCACTATACTACTGTCACCACACATGACTGTCATCATACATGACTTACTGTACATGACTCACCATGCACATGATTGTCACAACTCATGACTGTCACCATACACATGATTGTCACAACACTCATACCTGTCACCAAAACTCGCAAAATCATAATGACACAATTGCAAACAAACCATGGTATGGATGAAGATCAAACTCACGGCAAGTGAGACATAAAACTCTCAGACCAGCACATAAGTCACCAGGCCAGGTGGCTACAATAAGATTCATCCAGTTAGGTATATTTATACACCAAAGCCCCTCAAGGAAGGTTCCTTGATGTTGGTGAGGGGCTCTTGATTTAGGAAATTGGATCTGTGCTCCAGTTCCCCGAATTAAGCCTGAATGCCTTCCACATCCCCCCCAGGCGCTGTATAATCCTCCGGGTTTAGTGCTTCCCCCTTGATTATAATAATAATATACACCAAAGGGAGGTTAGCATGGGTCCCACTGTGACTACAAATGCAAGTTTTTACGGATAAATCTCCTGCCAGCGTGGCTGTGATGAACTCTGGCTCAAGGCCGTTACCATGACTTTGCTGGGCTTATGTGGTGGCCTGGAGTTTTACGACTCGTTTGCCGTGAGTTCAGTCCCCACCCGTACTGTGGTCTGTTACATACACAATTGTCACAACATTCATGAATGTCACCATACACATGATTGTCAACATACACATGATTGTCAACATACACATGATTGTCACAACACTCATGACTGTTCAATAGCCTCCCAGCATACATAAGGGGGATTACCAGTAGACCCCTGGTTGTCTTCAAGAAGGCTCTGGACAGGCACCCAAAATCAGTACCTGATGAGCCAGGCTGTGGTTTGTATGTTGGTTTATGTGCAGCCAACAGTAACAGCATGGTTGATCAGGCCCCTGATCCACCATGAGGCCTGGTCACAGACCAGGCCATGGGGGCATTGACCCCTGAAATCCTCTCCAGGTATACGTATGATAATCACAACACTCCTGACTGTCACCATACACAGTCACAACACTCATGACTGTCACCATACACATGATTATTGCAGCACTCATGACTGTCACCATACACATGACTCACCATACATATGACTCACAACACTCGTGACTCACTTCTGACATGAAAACCAACTCATCACAACCATCATCACACTTGTCAGCCATCACTCTTCATGACCTCTGTTGTACCCTGGAATCCATATTTCATTATCAAAATAGCCTTTTATATATGTGAAAGCTGTAAACATTGCATTTGACTCTGTGAGGTAGCCACTAATAAATGGTATGTAATTATTTTTCTTTGGTTTGAAACCTTGCATATTTGCAATTATAAAATGTGATACATTGCTAGTTGTGCTGAAGGAGAGCTCATTGGTTGGATGTAGTATCTGTGGCTCTGATGAGCCCACCACTGATTTTGTTTCCAGTTAAGCACGGCTCCTAAGTGGTAATACATTTTCAACATTTCTTGCTATTCTTTTTTGCTTCCTGGCACAAAAAAAAATCCATGTATGTTTATGTGGTTATGGTTTGCACATCCAGATTGTCATTAATGAGGCTTTACACACCTTTTCCCCTTATGGTGGAAGACAGGACAGTTTCAAGAATAACATTGTCCTTTATTTACTGAACTATGGCACATTTTTGAGTGGAAGAACTTACAGGACCTGGAACAGCATGTGCTTTCATTCTTTTCTTGAATAGGATCCTTTTCTGATTAAGGGAAAAAGACTTAAGTGATGTAAATGGCTACAAAGCCCAGTTTGTCATTTGTATATTATATTTGCAGGTCACTTAACATCACCTACAGACCTGAATCTTGTGGTTGCACGGAACAACAGGGTTGAACTCCACCTTGTAACTCCTGAAGGACTCCGACCTCTCAAAGAACTCACTATATATGGAAAAATAGCATGCATGCATCTTTTTACTCCAATGGTAAGGAATTTTAGTGTAGTTTAATATGGGAAAGAAGAAATGAGAAATGCTTAATTGTGATTAGACATTTTCTTAGTAATGATTCTCCTAAAATTAATTTAATATTTCAGAATGAGACCAAAGATTCGCTGTTCATTTTGACAACAAGATACTGTGCTATGATTTTAGAGTGTGTAGGTGATGGAGAGCATCTTGAAATACTCACACGTGCCCATGGGAATGTCTCAGATAAAATTGGTGAGCTTTGAGTTTAATTTTGCAGAAGTATTTTTTCATGATTTTTTTATAGCATTTTTATATATGATGCCTGTAGATCAGTTGGCCTTGTTTCCCTAAGTTTTAATGTGAAGGCTGTGATTAAATTAGTTACGTGATATTGGTGATTGGTGTCATACATAAGAACATAAGAAAGAAGGAACACTGCAACAGGCCTACTGGCCTATGCGAGGCAGGTCCAAGTCTCCCACCGGCTTAAGCCAGTGCCTTGACCTAGTGAGGTCAGACACATCACTTAAGGGAGGAGCACAGCATCTGCCCTAGTAGCACAAGCTAGTCAGGTCCAACTCACACATCCACACCCACTCGTGTATTTATCCAGCCTATTTTTAAAACTACACAACGTCTTAGCTTCTATGACGGTACTCGGAAGTTTGTTCCACTCATCCACAACTCTATTACCAAACCAGTACTTTCCTATATCCTTCCTGAATCTGAAGTTTTCCAATTTAAAACCATTGCTGCGAGTCCTGTCTTTAAGATATTTTTAGCATGCTATTTACATCCCCTTTATTAATTCCTGTTTTCCATTTATACACCTCAATCATATCCCCCCTAATTCTACGCCTTTCTAGAGAGTGCAGGTTCAGGGCCTTCAGTCTATCCTCACAGGGAAGATACATAGGATACATAGGATCAACATTGTCATCCGCCTTTGTATGTTTTCCAGTGCATTTATATCCATTCTGTAATACAGTTACGAACAGTCAGGCGTTAATCTTCTACTTGAGCGGTTGCTTTTGCAGCTGCTAAGACATACACACGTAGTGTTAGGACTTACACACATAGTGTTAGGACTTACACACGTAGTGTTAGGACATACACACGTAGTGTTAGGACATACACATGTAGTGTTAGGACATACACATGTAGTGTTAGGACATAAACACATAGTGTTAGAACATACACATGTAGTGTTAGGACATACACATGTAGTGTTAAGGCATACACACGTAGTGTTAGAACATACACACGTAGTGTTAAGACATACACACATAGTGTTAGGACATACACATGTAGTGTTAGAACATACAAATGTAGTGTTCAGACATACACATGTAGTGCTAAAACACATACACATAGTGTTAAGACACACACGTAGTGTTAGGACATACACACAGTGTTAGGACATACACATGTAGTGTTAGGACATACACACATAGTGTTAGGACATACACACGTAGTGTTAGGACATACACACGTAGTGTTAGGACATACACACGTAGTGTTAGGACATACACACGTAGTGTTAGGACATATACACGTACATAGTTCTGATACATTTACTTCTGATAAATACAGTACGTACTTATTAGAATTCTGAACTAATGGAATACTCTAGTAGTATAAAGTACAGGTACCTATCCTAAAATGCTGTAACCATGAATGTAACAAAGACTAAACAGCATCAGTAAAATTTTTTACTAATTACTAACCTTACATTCTACCTAATTCATACACCCTCTACAGAGGTTATACTGTACAGTAAACTCCCCATTTAATTTTCTATATATTTTTAAATATTGTTCTAATCAAACCTAGTTGCATCATTTCCAGACATTAATGTCTGAAAATCCATTTAATTTTGCCTGAGTCCTAGAGGTGGAAAGTACAGTGCCTGCATTCTGAAGGAGGGGTTTGGGATATTTACTGTTCAGAGGGATATCAAAACTGTTGTATCTGTGCACCTGGCAAGACAGTGATAGTGTGAATGATGGTGAAAGTGTTCCTTTATCAGGTCACCCTACCTCAGTGGGAGATGGCCAGTGTGTTAACTCCTTGACTGTCGTAACCCCCAATCCTGAGGCGTCTCCTAGTGTTGCAAAATTTAAAAAAAAAAAAAAATTGTTTTTTCTTATGAAATGATAGAGAATCTTTTCCCGATTGTAATGACACCAAAAAAATTGAAATTTGATGAAAACTAAAGGAATTACGCTCACGCAAAGTTAGTGACCTCGGCAATATTTACAAATCGGCGATTTCGCCCACTTTGAGCCCTATTTTTGGCTAATTCCATTATTCCAGTCAACCAAACTCATAGCTATTTCTTTAGAACTCCATTTTTTTCTATCGATTGAGTACAAGAAACTGCCCATTTACCGATTTCAACTACCCAATAACGTGGTCAGAAATTTGCAATTTGGCCAATTTCACAAAAATTAAAAAATATGACAATTTCAAAATAAGGTTCAGAATGAACAATGCAGACATTCCTGGCTCTAAAATAACATTTTCTTTGTTCATCAGTCACATCTCCAGGCCCCTCTGATATTACTCTTGCTTTCTACTTTGAATTTTTATTCAAACAAAAAATAGAAGATTTATTGTTATGCAGACTACTGCAATATTGTAATAATTGTACAAATAATGTCAACCCATTCATGACTGCATATTAGAATGGCTAGTTGGATATTTATTGGACAATGACATCATTTGTTTACTTTTGAACATCAGCAAAAATCAAACATTTTCCCTACTTTGAGCTCCATTTCCAGGTTCTTTTTATAGTAAAACCAATCAAAATCACCTCTACTTCTATAATATGTTTTCCATTCTATCAAATGAGACCAAGAAAACAAGAATAGAACCATAAATACTATACGAAAATAAACCTCAAAGTTGGCATTTTAATTAAAAAAAACGGTCAGTTTTTTTCTCATTATGCACTGTATGCTCTAGGATTTTTTTTTATATGGTGCACACTGACTACACAGACTCATTTTCTCACATGTGGGCCTACCAGCTTTCTCCTGCTTGATTTGAAGCCGCTAGAAATTATGAGTATATATATGTCAAACACGGTACCTCGTAAGACGTATATATACGACCAAAACAGTCAAGGGTTAAATAAAAATACATCCAAGCTTGATGGTGAAGTTACCTGTGTCATTGTGATTAATGAATGTAAGGTCACACTGTCATTATGATAGTTGATTTGTAACTTACTTATTCCATCTGAAAGGATCATGTGATGTGCAGTGATAGTAGATAGTTATCAATATTAATTTGTAGTTTTCTGTCATATGTTCTCTTGTTTTGTGATGTTATGAAAAGGATAAAGTTTGGTAGAAACCACAGCAGCCACTTTGCTATCAATGGGTGCTACTGTATTACAGATAGACATACAATATTATTAAATAATATTAAGGATTTCCATTTTCTCCAAACTTTTGACACAGGTAAACCATGTGAAACTGGAATGATAGCCATTGTTGACCCCCAAGCTCGGTGCATTGTTCTGCGTCTTTATGAAGGCCTTATTAAAGTCATCCCACTTGATAAAGACAACAATGAACTAAAGGCTTATAATATTCGGTAAGTTTTGTGTACATCCTTCTTTAAACCCATTATCTGATGTAGAGGGACTGTGGGGTAATAAAAATTCATATT
Organism: Cherax quadricarinatus; assembly: GCF_038502225.1. Lineage (NCBI taxonomy): Eukaryota > Metazoa > Arthropoda > Malacostraca > Decapoda > Parastacidae > Cherax > Cherax quadricarinatus. The sequence continues at coordinate 18,251,685 of NC_091330.1, forward strand.
GTGTTCTATGCTTTATAGTGGTCTATTTTTTATATTGGTGAATTAAATGGAACATATATCTAGTTATTATTTTTTTTTTCAACAAGTCGGCCGTCTCCCACCGAGGCAGGGTGACCCAAAGAGAAAGAAAATCCCCAAAAAGAAAATACTTTCATCATCATTCAACACTTTCACCTCACTCACACATAATCACTGTTTTTGCAGAGGTGCCCAGAATACAACAGTATAGAAGTATATACATATAAAAATACACAATATATCCCTCCAAACTGCCAGTTATATTCATATCAAACATCAGTGCATATGATAATTTCTGAATTATGCATGAAAACCATAAAAACTAAAATTAATATTTCTTGGCCATTTTGAAGTAAAATACAAATATGAACCCACCAGACATGACATAAAACAAAAATATAGATAAAAATATTAATGAATTTAATTAAAGAAACAATGGAGTACAGGTTGACCATCACTAATATGGCATCAATGGGACATGTAGGGTGCCAGATTAGTGATTTTTCCAAATTACAGAGTGGTTAGGTTAGAATACACTTAACATATTAGCTAACCACCTCATGCTACCTTTAAAATATCCCATAAATCAGTACAAGTTGATTAACCCTTTCACTGTCATGACCCCTGCTTGCAAACTTGCTCCCAGTGTTGAAGAATTTTCAAACAAACAAAAAAAAATGATTTTATCTTAAGAAACGATAATCTTTTTCCAAAGGTAATGAAACCAAAAGTTAGAAATTTGATGGAAAACTTCAGGAATTACGCTCTCACAAGGTTAGTGGTCTCGGCGATATTTACGCATCGGTGATTGCATCCACTTATGCCCTGTTTTTGGCCAATTCCATTGTTCCAGTCGACCATACTCATAGCTATTTTGCTAGTATTCCTTCTGTTCTGTTGATTGAGTACAAGCAACCACCAATTTACCCATTTCAACCACCCAGTAAAGTGATCAGAAATCAGTAATTTGGCCAATTTCACACAGATTTTGAGATGCCAATTTCAAAATAATGTCCAGAATAAACAGTGTAGCCATTCCTGGCACTAAAATAACATCACGTCTCCAGGCCCCTCTTATATTACGCTTACTTTCCATTCTGAATTTTTTATTTATACAAAAAATAGAAGGTTTACTGTTATACAGACTACTGCATTATTGTAATAATTGTATAAATAATGTCAACCCATTCGTGACTGTGTATTAGACTGGCCACTTGGACACCTATTGGATGTGTGACGTGATTTGTTTACTCTTGAACATTGGCAAAAGTCAAACATTTCCACTACTTTGAGCTCAATCTTAAGGTACTTTCCATCTTGAAACCAATCAAAATCATCTCTATTTTTGTAATATATCTTCCATTCTATGAAATGAGACCAAGAAACTGAGAATACAACCATAAAAACTATACGAAAATACACCTCAAAGACAGAAAAACAAATTGGATTGGTTTGCCTGTGTTTGCAAGTGACATCAACACTATATGCAACAAGTAGCAGCAGGTTCGTGAGGCGACCTGTGAAATTTAAAATTACGCTAGCTGAAATTAGTGCCGGATTAGTGATTGCCAGATCAGTGATGGCTGACCTGTTCTAAACAAATATGAACTCTTGATGTTTGTGTGAAAAGCTGTACAGTAGGGCCCTGCTTTACAGTGTTTTGCTTTACAGCGCTCCACTAATGCGGACATTTCAAATTATGATCAAAACTCGCTATACAGTTACCGCGCCTCATCCGGTTTGTTTACAGTCTCCATGAGCTCCACAAGCTCCGCATCTCTCCATTATGTTTGAAAACCTTCAAAAATTTCAAGTGTTTTAAAGTTATTTCATATTTTATATATATGTACTCTGATAATTATACTTATGTGTACCTGTATCTAAGTAAACTTACATAATGTGCTGGTGTACAGGTACACATTAAAATCACTAAGTGTCTTATGTCTCGACAACGCCATATTAATATTTTTTTTTTTTATTATCACACTGGCCGATTCCCACCAAGGCAGGGTGGCCCGAAAAAGAAAAACTTTCACCATCATTCACTCCATCACTGTCTTGCCAGAAGGGTGCTTTATACTATAGTTTTTAAACTGCAGCATTAACACCCCTCCTTCAGAGTGCAGGCACTGTACTTCCCATCTCCAGGACTCAAGTCCGGCCTGCCGGTTTCCCTGAACCCCTTCATAAATGTTACTTTGCTCACACTCCAACAGCACGTCAAGTATTAAAAACCATTTGTCTCCATTCACTTCTATCAAACACGATCATGCATGCCTGCTGGAAGTCCAAGCCCCTCGCACACAAAACCTCCTTTACCCCCTCCCTCCAACCTTTCCTAGGCCGACCCCTACCCCGCCTTCCTTCCACTACAGACTGATACACTCTTGAAGTCACTCTGTTTCGCTCCATTCTCTCTACATGTCCGAACCACCTCAACAACCCTTCCTCAGCCCTCTGGACAACAGTTTTGGTAATCCCACACCCCCTCCTAACTTCCAAACTACGAATTCTCTGCATTATATTCACACCACACATTGCCCTCAGACATGACATCTCCACTGCCTCCAGCCTTCTCTTTGCTGCAACATTCATCACCCATGCTTCACACCCATATAAGAGCGTTGGTAAAACTATACTCTCATACATTCCCCTCTTTGCCTCCAAGGACAAAGTTCTTTGTCTCCACAGACTCCTAAGTGCACCGCTCACCCTTTTCCCCTCATCAATTCTATGATTCATCTCATCTTTCATAGACCCATCCGCTGACACGTCCACTCCCAAATATCTGAATACATTCACCTCCTCCATACTCTCTTCCTCCAATCTGATATCCAATCTTTCATCATCTAATCTTTTTGTTATCCTCATAACCTTACTCTTTCCTGTATTCACTTTTAATTTTCTTCTTTTGCACACCCTACCAAATTCATCCACCAATCTCTGCAACTTCTCTTCAGAATCTCCCAAGAGCACAGTGTCATCAGCAAAGAGCAACTGTGACAACTCCCACTTTATGTGTGATTCTTTATCTTTTAACTCCACGCCTCTTGTCAAGACCCTCGCATTTACTTCTCTTACAACCCCATCTATAAATATATTAAACAACCACGGTGACATCACACATCCTTGTCTAAGGCCTACTTTTACTGGGAAATAATAATAATAATAATAATAATACTCGGAGGAAGATTAAGTGTCATATATTATGTTAATATAAACATTGTCATTAATCCATCTATGATATTTTTTCAAAATTATATAATAAACATGCTATGTAACGTTTTTTTTTTTTTTTGTCAACGAGTCGGTCGTCTCCCACCGAGGCAGGGTGACCCAAAAAAAAGAAAGAAAATCCCCAAAAAGAAAATACTTTCATCATCATTCAACACTCACCACACTCACACATTATCACTGCTTTTGCAGAGGTGCTCAGAATACAACAGCTTAGAAGTACAGTGGACCCCCGCATAACGATGGCATCACATAGCGATTTTTCCGCATACCGATTACTTTTATCGCAAAATTTTTGCCGCGCATACCGATTATAAACCCGCTCAACGATTTTCGTCCGAGACGCGTCCAATGTGCCCTCAGCCAGCCTCACATGTGCCGCCCGTCCCATTGTTTACCAGCCAGCCTCCGCGGTAACATCCAAGCATACACTCGGAATATTTCGTATTATTACAGTATTTTCGGTGCTGTTTCTGGAAAATAAGTGACCATGGGCCCCAAGAAAGCTTCTAGTGCCAACCCTACACCTCAAAGGGTAAGAATTACTATAGAAATGAAGAAAGAGATAATTGATAAGTATGAAAGTGGAGTGCGTATAGCCGACCTAGTCAAGCTGTACAAGAAACCCCAATCAACCATCGCTACTATTGTGGGCACCAGAAAGACAATCAAGGAAGCTGTTCTTGCCAAAGGTTCAACTGTGTTTTCGAAACAAAGATCGCAAGTGATGGAAGATGTTGAGAGACTCTTATTGGTGTGGATAAATGAAAAACAGCTAGCAGGAGATAGCATCTCTCAAGCGATCATATGTGAAAAGGCTAGGAAGTTGCATGAGGATTTAATTAAAAAAATGCCTGCAACTAGTGATGATGTGAGTGAATTTAAGGCCAGCAAAGGTTGGTTTGAGAGATTTAAGAAGCGTAGTGGCATCCATAGTGTGATAAGGCATGGTGAGGCTGCCAGTTCGGACCACAAAGCGGCTGAAAAATATGTGCAGGAATTCAAGGAGTACATAGAAACTGAAGGACTGAAACCTGAACAAGTGTTTAATTGTGATGAAACAGGCCTGTTCTGGAAGAAAATGCCAAGCAGGACCTACATTACTCAGGAGGAAAAGGCACTCCCAGGACATAAGCCTATGAAAGACAGGCTTACTTTGTTGATGTGTGCCAATGCTACTGGTGATTGCAAAGTGAAGCCTTTATTAGTGTATCACTCTGAAACTCCCAGAGCGTTCAGGCAAAAGAATGTCCTCAAGGATAATTTGTGTGTGCTGTGGAGGGCAAACAGTAAGGCATGGGTCACTAGGGAATTTTTCTATAACTGGTTACACCATGCATTTGCCCCCAATGTGAAAAATTACCTAACTGAAAAGAAATTAGAACTTAAGTGCCTCCTGGTGTTAGACAATGCCCCTGGTCATCCTACAGACGTGGCAGAGCGACTTTATGGGGACATGAGCTTCATTAAGGTGAAGTTTTTGCCTCCTAATACCACGCCTCTCCTGCAGCCCATGGACCAGCAGGTTATTTCCAACTTCAAGAAACTGTACACAAAAGCTCTGTTTGAAAGGTGCTTTGTAATGACCTCAGAAACTCAACTGACTCTAAGAGAGTTTTGGAGAGATCACTTTAATATCCTCAATTGTGTAAACCTTATAGGTAAGGCTTGGGAGGAAGTGACTAAGAGGACCTTGAACTCTGCTTGGAAGAAACTGTGGCCAGAATGTGTAGACAAAAGGGATTTTGAAGGGTTTGAGGCTAACCCTGAGAATCCTGTGCCAGTTGAGGAATCCATTGTGGCATTGGGAAAGTCCTTGGGGTTGGAGGTTAGTGGGGAGGATGTGGAAGAGTTGGTGGAGGAGGACAATGAAGAACTAACCACTGATGAGCTGATAGATCAACTTCAAGAGCAAGAGGCCAGACCTGGGGAAACTGGTTCAGAGGAGGGGAGAGAGAAATTGAAGAAGTTGCCTACTACAAAGATAAAGGAAATCTGTGCTAAGTGGCTTGAAGTGCAAACCTTCATGGATGAAAATCACCCTCACACAGCTATTGCAAGCCGTGCTGGTGATTATTACACTGACAATGTTGTGAAACACTTTAGGCAAGTCATAAAGGAACGAGAGGTACAGGCCACTATGGACAGATATCTTGTGCGAAAGAAGTCCAGTGACTCTGAAGCTGGCCCTAGTGGCATTAAAAAAAGAAGGGAAGTAACCCCAGAAAAGGACTTACTACCTCAAGTCCTAATGGAAGGGGATTCCCCTTCTAAACAGTAAGAAGATAATGCTCTCCCCTCCTCCCATCCCATCAATCATCACCAGATCTTCAATAAAAGTAAGTGTCATGTAATTGTGCATGCCTTTTTCAGTTTGTGTGTATTAAAATTAACATTTCATGTGGTAAAAAAAAATTTTTTTCATACTTTTGGGCGTCTTGCACGGATTAATTTTATTTCCATTATTTCTTATGGGGAAAATTCATTCGCATAACGATTATTTCGCATAACAATTATCCCTCTTGCACGGATTAAAATCGTTAACCGGGGGTCCACTGTATATACGTATAAAGATACACAACATATCCCTCCAAACTTCCAATATCCCAAACCACTCCTTTAAAGTGCAGGCATTGTACTTCCCATTTCCAGGACTCAAGTCCGACTATATGAAAATAACCAGTTTCCCTGAATCCCTTCACTAAATATTACCCTGCTCACACTCCAACAGATCGTCAGGTCCCAAGTATCATTCGTCTCCATTCACTCCTATCTAACAAGCTCATGCACGCTTGCTGGAAGTCCAAGCCCCTCGCCCACAAAACCTCCTTTACCTCCTCTTTCCAACCCTTTCGAGGACGACCCCTACCCCTCTTTCCTTCCCCTATAGATTTATATGCTTTCCATGTCATTCTACTTTGATCCATTCTCTCTAAATGACCAAACCACCTCAACAACCCCTCTTCTGCCCTCTGACTAGTGCTTTTATTAACTCCACACCTTCTCCTAATTTCCACACTCCGAATTTTCTGCATAATATTTACACCACACATTGCCCTTAGACAGGACATCTCCACTGCCTCCAACCGTCTCCTCGCTGCTGCATTTACCACCCAAGCTTCACATCCATATAAGAGTGTTGGTACTACTATACTTTCATACATTCCCTTCTTTGCCTCCATAGATAACGTTTTTTGACTCCACATATACCTCAACGCACCACTCACCTTTTTTCCCTCATCAATTCTATGATTAACCTCATCCTTCATAAATCCATCCGCCGACACGTCAACTCCCAAGTATCTGAAAACATTCACCTCTTCCATACTCCTCCTCTCCAATTTGATATCCAATTTTTCTTTATCTAAATCATTTGATACCCTCATCACCTTTCTCTTTTCTGTGTTCACTTTCAACTTTCTACCTTTACACACATTCTCAAACTCATCCACTAACCTTTGCAATTTTTCTTTAGAATCTCCCATAAGCACAGTATCATCAGCAAAAAGTAACTGTGTCAATTCCCATTTTGAATTTGATTCCCCATAATTTAATCCCACCCCTCTCCCGAACACCCTAGCATTTACTTCTTTTACAACCCCATCTATAAATATATTAAACAACCATGGTGACATTACACATCCCTGTCTAAGACCTACTTTTACCGGAAAGTATTCTCCCTCTCTTCTACATACCCTAACCTGAGCCTCACTATCCTCATAAAAGCTCTTTACAGCATTTAGTAACTTACCACCTATTCCATATATTTGCAACATCTGCCACATTGCTCCTCTATCCACTCTATCATATGCCTTTTCTAAATCCATAAATGCAGTAAAAGCTTCCCTACCTTTATCTAAATACTGTTCACATATATGCTTCAATGTAAACACTTGATCTACACATCACCTACCCACTCTGAAGCCTCCTTGCTCATCCGCAATTCTACATTCTGTCTTACCTCTAATTCTTTCAATTATAACCCTACCGTATACTTTTCCTGGTATACTCAGTAAACTTATTCCTCTATAATTTTTACAATCTCTTTTGTCCCCTTTCCCTTTATATAAAGGGACTATACATGCTCTCTGCCAATCCCTAGGTACCTTCCCCTCTTTCATACATTTATTAAACAAAAGTACCAACCACTCCAACACTATATCCTCCCCTGCTTTTAACATTTCTGTCATGATCCCATCAGTTCCAGCTGCTTTACCCCCTTTCATTCTACGTAATGCCTCACGTACCTCCACCACACTTACATTCTGCTCTTCTTCACTCCTAAAAGATGGTATACCTCCCTGGCCAGTGCATGAAATTACCGCCTCCCTTTCTTCCTCAACATTTAAAGGTTCCTCAAAATATTCTTGCCATCTACCTAATACCTCCCTCTCCCCATCTACTAACTCCCCTACTCTGTTTTTAACTGACAAATCCATACTTTCCCTAGGTTTTCTTAACTTGTTTAACTCACTCTAAAATTTTTTCTTATTTTCATTAAAATTTCTTGACAGTGCCTCTCCCACTCTTTCATCTGCTCTCCTTTTACACTCTCTCACCACTCTCTTCACCTTTCTTTTACTCTCCATATACTCTGCTCTTCTTATAACACTTCTGCTTTGTAAAAACCTCTCGTAAGCTACCTTTTTCTCTTTTATCACACCCTTTACTTCATCATTCTACCAATCACTCCTCTTTCCTCCTGCCCCCACCCTCCTATGACCACAAACTTCTGCCCCACATTCTGATACTGCATTTTTAAAACTATTCCAACCTTCTTCAACCCCCCCACTACTCATCTTTGCACTAGCCCACCTTTCTGCCAATAGTCGCTTATATCTCGCCCGAACTTTCTCCTCTCTTAGTTTATACACTTTCACCTCCCTCTTACTTGTTGTTGCCACCTTCCTCTTTTCCCATCTACCTCTTACTCTAACTGTAGCTACAACTAAATAATCATCCGATATATCAGTTGCCCCTCTATAAACATGTACATCCTGGAGCCTACCCATCAACCTTTTATCCACCAATACATAATCTAACAAACAACTTTCATTACGTGCTACATCATACCTTGTATATTTATTTATCCTCTTTTTCATAAAATATGTATTACTTATTACCAAATTTCTTTCTACACATAGCTCAATTAAAGGCTCTCCATTTACATTTACCCCTGGCACCCCAAATTTACCTACTTTTCCCTCCATAACATTTTTACCCACTTTAGCATTGAAATCCCCAACCACCATTACTCTCACACTTGATTGAAAACTCCCCACGCATTCACTCAACATTTCCCAGAATCTCTCTCTCTCCTCTACACTTCTCTCTTCTCCAGGTGCATACACGCTTACTATAACCCACTTTTCACATCCAGTCTTTATTTTACTCCACATAATCCTTGAATTTATACATTTGTAGTCCCTCTTTTCCTGCCATAACTTATCCTTCAACATTATTGCTACTCCTTCTTTAGCTCTAACTCTATTTGAAACCCCTGTATGTAACGTATAAACATGATAAATATACCCCACAGTAGAATAAATAAACATAAATACAGTGGTACCCCGATTTTCGTACAGCTCCCAACTCGAACAATTATGTAAATGTATTATTATAAGTGCTTTTGTAAGTGTATTTTGGGGGTCTGAAACAGACTAATCTAATTTACATTATTCCTTATGGGAACAAATTTGTTCAGTAATGGCACTTGAACAGCCTTCTGGAATGAATTATGGCCAAAACTTGGGGTACCACTATAGTTCAACACCAAAGAAAATGTGTACACTGCTGTACTTCAAACTAATGCACTATGGTATCAGAGGCCACTCCCTCAACTACCTAAAATCATACCTTAGTAACAGAACTCAATATGTGTATGCAAATGATGCAAACTCTTCCACCCAACCAATCACAGTAGGAGTCCCACAAGGAAGTGTCCTTGGACCACTCCTCTTTCTCATCTACATCAATGATCTACCGAATGCATCACAGCTACTCAAACCCATATTATTTGCAGATGACACTACATATGTCTTTTCCCACCCAAACACAGTCATACTAGCAAACACAGTCACTGCTGAATTGCAGAAAATATCTGCCTGGATGATGACTAATAAGCTTACCCTGAATACTGATAAAACCTATTTCATTCAGTTTGGAAACAAAGCTGCAAATGATCCAATTAACATAACGCTAAACGGATCATCAGTCACAAGACTCACAGAGGTAAAATTCCTAGGTATCCACCTTGACAGTAGCCTTAAGTTCCAGACACACATACAACAAATCACCAAGAAAATCTCCAATACTGTAGGCATACTATCAAAGATAAGGTACTATGTTCCACAATCAGCTCTCCTGGCACTACCATTCACTCATATACCCTTATCTTACATATGGAATTTGTGCATGGGGATCAACAACATGCAATCACCTAAAACTCCTAATAACCCAGCAAAAGGCAGCAGTAAGAATGATAACAAATTTCCCACTCCCGCCAGCATACTCCACCAATTTTCAAAAGTCTGAATCTGCTCACCATTTAGAACATCCATACTTATTCATGTGCCTACTACATACACAGAACAATACACGCAAATATAAACCCTCCACTCAAACTTCTTCTCACCAACCTAAACAGGACACATGACCACAACACAAGATACAAATTTCTTTTTGATATACCTCGTGTCCATATCATACTGTGTAAAAACTCTTTGCACATAAAGGGCCCCAAAATATGGAATTCATTACCAGAAGATATTAAAGTAACCCGGTCTGAAAATCAATTTAAGACTCTTCTCAAAAGCCACTTAATCACCCTAGACTAAATGCTAAATACTCTACACACATACTCACTTATGTACTCCCACATCATAACTTCAACAGTCACTTTGAACCTTTTATCCATTGTTGACAGGAATATAATTCAATCATTGTTTTCACAAAAAGCATTTTTGAATATATGAATACATCTTTTGTTTTATACAAATTAGATTCACTTATAATTAATGATCTACTGTACAATTATGAAATAATTACTATCCTATTGTACAACTCTGATAAAATCCTTAGTGTTAAGTAGTCTGTAAGCCAATAATGTTAAGTTGGCCCATAATGCCTAGGCATAATAGAGGCTCTCTTTGCATTGCAACCCATTATTGTAAATACAAAATCTCAGTGTACTGTTTGCAAAGACAAAATAAATAAATAAATAATATTACTGGGGGTAACTGTAGAAAATTATTCCTTTCATATACCTTCACTCAGAGTGTCATTTCTTCTTAAAATGGTATTACATGAGAATGGGAGTGTTGCTCTTTATTAATTCCATTGTACCAACGTGGAGACAACTTGTACACAATGTAAAGTTTTTTTTTTTTTTTCAACAAACCGGCCATATCCCACCAAGGCAGGGTGGCCCAAAAAGAAAAACGAAAGTTTCTCTTTTTAAATTTATATGGGAGAAGGGGTTACTAGCCCCATGCTCCCGGTAAAGTGTTTGTTTAGTATAATAAAGATGTGTATGAACCAGGTGTTCATCTGTTTACATAACTCCACGTCTCACCACCCCTCCCCCACCACTGACGGGGTGGGGTGGGAGTGGCCTGGCTGGCTACCATACCAACCACACCTGATTTCTTACAATAAATACTACTCATCTTACCCTACATTAAGACTACAAATATTTTAAGGTAAGTAAGGAGAGTTATTAAATGAAGAGTTAGAGGTATCGGGAAGATGGAGGGAATATTTTGAGGAATTGTTAAATGTTGATGAAGATAGGGAGGGTGTGATTTCATGTATAGGGCAAGGAGGAATAATATCTTGTAGGAGTGAGGAAGAGCCAGTTGTGAGTGTGGGGGAGGTTCGTGAGGCAGTGGGTAGAATGAAAGGGGGGAGGGTGGCAGCTGGGATTGATGGGATAAAGATAGAAATGTTAAAAGCAGGAGGGGATATAATTTTGGAGTGGTTGGTGCTATTATTTAATAAATGTATGGAAGAGGGTAAGGTACCTAGAGATTGGCAGAGAGCATGCATAGTTCCTTTGTATAAAGGCAAAGGGGATAAAAGAGAGTGCAAAAATTATAGGGGAATAAGTCTGTTGAGTATACCTGGTAAAGTGTATGGTAGAGTTATTATTGAAAGAATTAAGAGTAGAACAGAGAGTTGGATAGCAGATGAACAAGGAGGCTTTAGGAAAGGTAAGGGGTGTGTAGACCAAGTGTTTACAGTGAAACATATAGGTGAACAGTATTTAGATAAGGGTAAGAGGTTTTTGTGGCATTTATGGATTTAGAAAAGGCATACGACAGGGTGAATAGGGGGCAATGTGGCAGATGTTGCAGGTGTATGGTAAAGGAGGTAGGTTACTGAAAGCAGTGAAGAGTTTTTACGAGGATAGTGAGGCTCAGGTTAGAGTATGTAGGAGAGAGGGAGATTATTTCTCAGTAAAAGTAGGCCTTAGACAAGGATGTATGTCACTGTGGTTGTTCAATATATTTATAGATGGGGGTTGTAAGAGAAGTGAATGCTAGGGTCTTGGCAAGAGGTGTGGAGTTAAAAGATAAAGAATCAAACACAAAGTGGGAGTTGTCACAGTTGCTCTTTGCTGATGACACAGTGCTTTTGGGAGATTCTGAAGAGAAGTTACAGAGGTTGGTGGATGAATTTGGTAGGGTATGTAAAAGAAGAAAATTAAAAGTGAATATAGGAAAGAGTAAGGTTATGAGGGTAACAAAAAGATTAGGTGACGAAAGACTGGATATCAGATTGGAGGGAGAGAGTATGGAGGAGGTGAATGTATTCAGATATTTAGGAGTGGACGTGTCAGCAGATGGGTCTATGAAGGATGAGGTGAATCACAGAATTGATGAGGGAAAAAGGGTGAGTGGTGCACTTAGGAGTCTGTGGAGATGAAGAACTTTGTCTGTGGAAGCAAAAAGTGGAATGTATGAGAGTATAGTTGTACCAACACACTTGTATGGGTGTGAAGCATGGGTGATGAATGTTGCGACGAGGAGAAGGCTGGAGGCAGTGGAGATGTCATGTCTGAGGGCAATGTGTGGTGTGAATATAATGCAGAAAATTCGTAGTTCAGAAATTAGGAGGTGTGGGATTACCAAAACTATTATCCAGAGGGCTGAGGAGGGGTTGTTGAGGTGGTTCGGACATGTAGAGAGAACAGAACATAACAGAATGACTTCGAGAGTGTATAAATCTGTACTGGAGAGAAGGTGGGGTAGGGGTCGGCCTAGGAAGGGTTGGAGGGAGGGGGTAAAGGAGGTTTTGTGTGTGAGAGGCTTGGGCTTCCAGGAAGTGTGCATGAGCATATTTGATAGGAGTGAGTGGAGACAAGTGGTTTTTAATACTTGACGTGTTGTTGGAGTGTGAGCAAAGTAACATTTATGAAGGGATTCAGGGAAACTGGCAGCCCGGACTTGAGTCCTGGAGATGGGAAGTATAGTGTCTACACTCTGAAGGAGGGGTGTTAATGTTGCAGTTTTATAACTGTAGTGTAAAGCACCCCTCAGGCAAGACAGTGATGGAGTGAATGATGATGAAAGTTTTTTCTCTTTTGGGCCACCCTGCCTTGGTGGGAATCGGCTGATGTGTTAATAAAAATAAAAAAAAAAGTAACGAGTGAATGAGTGAACTGTATATGCATTTTATTGTTCCGGGATGCTTTAAATGTCATAGTATGTTACTTGTGGTTGGGGTGGGGTGGGGGTTGCCTGGTCTGTCTACCATACCCACCACACCTGATTTCTTAAAATGAATACAGTGGACCCCCGGTTAACGATATTTTTTCACTCCAGAAGTATGTTCAGGTGCCAGTACTGACCGAATTTGTTCCCATAAGGAATATTGTGAAGTAGATTAGTCCATTTCAGACCCCCAAACATACACGTACAAACGCACTTACATAAATACAGTGGACCCCCGGTTAACGATATTTTTTCACTCCAGAAGTATGTTCAGGTGCCAGTACTGACCGAATTTGTTCCCATAAGGAATATTGTGAAGTAGATTAGTCCATTTCAGACCCCCAAACATACACGTACAAACGCACTTACATAAATACACTTACATAATTGGTCGCATTCGGAGGTGATCGTTATGCGGGGGTCCACTGTACACTTACATAATTGGTCGCATTCGGAGGTGATCGTTATGCGGGGGTCCACTGTACACTTACATAATTGGTCGCATTCGGAGGTGATCGTTATGCGGGGGTCCACTGTACTACTCATCTCACCCTACATTAAGACTACAAATATTTTAAGGTAAGTAATGAGTGTACTATTCGTATGTGTATTTTACTTTTTTATTGTTTTTTAATGCCTATTTCTATTGGTAACTTAATATATGTTAGTGTAAACTTGTTAACTAGCATTTATATGTATTTATAAGTGGAAAAAAAGAGTGTTCCACTTTACAGTGCTTTCCACTTTTACGGCAGTAGCCTGGAACTTAACCTGCCGTATAAGTGGGGCCCTACTGTATATGAATAATCAATGGATTTGATAAGCAGACTTTTTAGAATTTGTTGTTAGTAAACTGCTATCCCAGATAAAACAGGAGGACTTACAAATGATCATCAGCATTTGCCAAAAATACACTAAATGACTTCTGGCTGTTGTCAGCAAAGCTGACAGAGCACAAGGTTTCATAGCTGGAAATTTCTAACACAAAACACTAGAAACAGTGTTGACACAGTGCATTTGTCATAACTTGAATATGCTATCTGGTTTTCCTCTTAGCATGTTTAAAACAAATAATCTAGAAAAGGTGCAGTGAAAGGCAAAGGTATCAAAGTTCAAATCTTCATTATGAAACAAACCCTGTGAAGAAACTTTAAAACATTCCACCTGTTCTCTCTCAGGAACTGAAGACTGCAAGGGAATCTAATTTAATCCTCTAAAATACCTGTGATATACCTGTAATTGTTTTGAGAGTTTTCCTACTCCCACATCCTAGCCTGGGGCCAGACTTTTTTCTTGTTTGCCTGGTCAATGAGGCTGTTACTGTTCAGGGTCTGCTGGCCTACATATCCATCACAACCTTAGAGGTAGCAATCTAGTTTTCTCTTGAAGGCTTCTACACTTGTTCTAGCAGTATTTCTGATAGCTGCTGGTAGCAGGTAGAATACATAGTGGCCCAAGGAGGTTAAAACTGTTCCCTTATTGTTTCCATGGTGCCCTTGCTTTTCTATGAATATATTTTAAACTTCTTCCACATCTCTCACTTTGGTACATTATGGTAGTGTGTAGTTTAGTAACTAGCCCCTCAAGTATCTTCTGTGTATAAATTATCCTGAATCTCTCGCCTCCACTTAACCCTTTCAGGGTCCGTCCCGTAGATCTACGGCTTTATGTTCAGGGTCCAAACCGTAGATCTATGCCATGAGCTCAGCTCACTCTGATAAACTGTGAGTGGTACATTTGGGCCTAGATATGAGAGAATACATCTGTGTATAATGAGAGAAAAAAAATGAAATCATGATTTTTCGATTAAAACAGCAACTTTGCAGTGTTTTTTCGTATGTTTTTTATAGTTGTATTTGCGATTTCTTGGTCTCATTTGATAGAATGGAAGACATATTACAGAAATAGAGATGATTTTGATTGGTTTTAGCACTGGAAATGGCTTGAAACTGAGCTCAAAGTAGCAGAAATGTTAAATTTTTGCCGATATTCAAGAGTAAACAAACGACCTCACACGTCTAATACACATCAGCTGGTGGGTCTAATATACATTCACAAATATGGTGATGATATTTATACAATTATTACAGTATTGCATAACAGTAAATCTTCTATTTTTTGGTGTGAATAAAAATTCATTATGTGAATAAAAAATCAAAATGGAATTTATTTGTAAAGCCTCAAAACATAACTAATGAACAGAGGAAATGTTAGTTTAGTGCCAGGAATGCATACATTGTTCATTCTGGACCCTATTTTGAAATTGGAATATTTTGAACTTTGTGTTAAATTGGCCAAATTAACAATTTCCGATCACTTTATTTTGTAGTTGAAACAGTTGACTTGCTGATTTCTTGTGCTCAATCGATAGAATAGAAGTAATACTAGTGAAATAGCTAAGAATTTGGTTGACTGGAATAATGTAATTGGCCTAAAATGGGAGTCAAAGTTGGCAAAATTGCCGATTCGTAAATATCGCTGACACATCAAAATTCGCGAGAGCATAATTTCGTCAATTTTCCACCAAATTTCGTACTTTTTGTTTTATTACCTTCACAAAAAGATTCTCTACGATTTCATAAGAAAAAATAACAAATTTTTTTTTTGAAAATTCTTGGACACTGGTGCGTGACTCCAGATTTGGGCCTTGGACCCTGAAAGGGTTAAGAGAAGGCATTCCTAATTATTTAGGAATGCCTCCTATTGGCTTTATGCTAAACAAATTTGAAATCCTTAAACATGAATAAGTATTTGGTGTATGAAGTGATTCAACAGGACAAAATACTGGCATGAAGCTTTATTGCTACTTTTGTGAAGTGGGACTGTATGAGGGGGTTTTTAGAGCTTGTGTAAGGATCATTGTCTAGACCAGTGGTATTCATTGTGCGGCTCGCGATGACTCAATTCACGGCTCATGTCTCATTTACTATATTGCACTAGCAGCTCAGTACTACTTAATTTAGTTGAGTTACGCTAACTTGCAGTAGCTGCGGCTCTCTCAATCAATGTGTTTAACCGAAGTGGCTCTCTTGCAAAAATTAGTGAATAACACTGGTCTAGACACTTGTCTCTAGTGCTTGGAATCTGTCTTGGAGCAGAGTGCTCTGAATGTTGTTTTGGCAAATATGTGAGACATTAATGATGTATATTGGTATAGAAATCTTAGATCGTCTTACCAAATCTGTCCATATTGCACAAATTTGTTATCCATTCTGGCCCATGGCCAGGCTCCGAGAGTAGTTAAACTCTCAAAACTCTTCAAAGGTATTATAAAATTTAGTGAGTTGATTGAAATTTTATAATGCATTTATATTTAATCAGACTTTTTAGTACATTTTAAGGCATTAAATTTATTTAACAGTTAATTGTTTGATATTTTTCAACTAACATTCAGTATTCGTATGTCTTTACAGAGTGGACGAGCTTCAGATACAAGATATAGAATTTTTATATGGTTGTTCTAACCCCACAATAATTGTTATATACCAGGATACTCATGGAAGACACATAAAAACTCATGAGGTCTCATTAAAAGAAAAAGAATTCTCGAAGGTTAGTGCAATAGTTTAATGAAATATTATTTTAATGCTTAAATTAGTAATTTTTAAAAACTAATTCTTTACTTTTACATATTGAAGTTAAGTTGGGTTATCAGAACAATGTTCGTAGTACAGGGATGTGTCAGTTGATATGATGGCTGAGACATGTAAATTAATTGGAAGTTAAGAGATGGTATGAAGAGATGGGCCCCTTACCCCAAATAAATTTGATTTGGTAATTTAATTACAATTTGGTAATTACATTAGCCTTTACTTCTGGTGCAATTCCATCAATAAACATGTAAAGTAACCTTGGAAACATTACACATACCATACATTGATAAGCATTGCCTTTGTTAAAGCCATACCTAGCTAAACAAATCAAAATAAACCTGAGAAGTGTGCATCTAGACTGATGCTTTAGCTGAGATGACTGAACTATGAGGAAACACTGACCGAGCTAATCTGTCACCATAGGAATGCAGAACTAAAACGGAATATCGTCAAAATATATAAAACATATTCATTCATAGACAAGGTACACAAGGGCAGTTTCTTGACCAGTGAAGGCTCCATAACAAAGGAACAGTAAAGAAAATGTTACCCTAGATAGGAAATGCCTCTTTAATGTAAGTGCAGTAAATAAATGGAAAGAGCTAGATAGTGAATCTATACATGGTTAAAGGAAATAAAATACAATTTAATTCATTCCGGTCTGTCATAAATTTAAGATGTAGGAATCTTGTTTTCCCGATAACCTTTTTATTGACATATGGCTATTCCCTGTTTTTGACTGGCAACAGATTCTAGCATTTTATCTATTAATGTTTTTTTTTTATTTTATTTTTTATTAACATATTGGCCGTTTCCCACCTAGGTAGGGTGGCCCGAAAAAGAAAAACTTTCATCATCATTCACTCCATCACTGTCTTGCCAGAGGCATGCTTACACTACAGTTATAAAACTGCAACACTAACACCCCTCCTTCAGAGTGCTGGCTCTGTACTTCCCATCTCCAGGAATCAAGTCCGGCCTGCCGGTTTCCCTGAATCCCTTCATAAACGTTACCTTGCTTACACTCCAACAGCACGTCAAGTCCTAAAAACCATTTGTCTCCATTTGCTCCTATCTAACACACTCACGCACGCTTGCTGGAAGTCCAAGCCCCTTGCACACAAAACCTCCTTTACCCCCTCCCTCCAACCTTTCCTAGACTGACTCCTACCCCACCTTCCCTCCACTATAGGTTTATACACTCGAAGTCATTCTATTTTGTTCCACCCTCTCTGCATGTCCAAACGATCTCAATAACCCCTCCCCAGCCCTCTGGATAATAGTTTTGGTAATCCTGCACCTCCTCCTAATCTCCAAACTACGGATTCTCTGCATTATATTCACGCCACGCATTGCCGTCAGACATGACATCTCCACTACCTCCAGCCATCTCCTTGTTGTAACATTCACCACCTATGCCTCACACTCATACAAGAGCATTGGTATAACTATACTCTCATACAGTCCCCTCTTTGCTTTCATGGACAAAGTTCTTTGTCTCCACAGACTCCTCAGTGCACCGCTCACCTGTTTTTTTCCTCATCGATTCGATGATTCACCTGATCTTTCATAGACCCATCTGCTGACAGATCCACTCCCAAATATTTGAATTCATTCACCTCCTCCATACTCCCTCCAATCTGATATCCAATCTCCCGCTACCTAAATTTTTGGTTAGCCTCATCACCTTACTCTTTCCTACATTCACTTTTAATTTCCTTCTTTTACTTACCCTACCAAACTCATCAACCAACCTCTGCAACTTCTCTTCAGAATCTCCCAAAAGCACAGTGTCATCAGCAAAGAGCAACTGTGACAAGTCCCCCACTTTGTTAGGTTCTTTATCTTTTAACCCCACACCTCTTGCCAACACCCGTGCATTCACTCTCTTACAACTTCATCTATAAATATATTGAATAACCATGGTGACATCACACATCCCTGTCTAAGGCCTACTTTTACTGGGAAATAATCTCCCTCTTGCCTGCATACTCTAACCTAAGCCTCACTACTTTCAGTAACCTACCTCCTATTCCATACGTATGCAACATCTGCCACATTGCCCCCCAATCCACCCTATCATATGCCTTTTCCCAATCCATAAATACCATAAAAACCTCTTTACCCTTATCTAAATACTGTTCACCTATATGTTTCACTGTGGCAATGAAAGTCAACTTGATTATATCAAGCATACTTTGCTATTGCATTTTTAATCCTGCTCATAAGTTAGTGTGAGCCTAGGAGTTCTTTTCTGAATATAAAATTGAGTAATGCTTTTACACAGATGCCGTGGAAGCAAGACAACGTGGAGACTGAAGCATCGACAATAATTGCAGTCCCTGAGCCGTATGGTGGAGCCATCATTATTGGGCAGGAAACAATCACATATCTGACAGGCACCTCACATGTTACTGTTGCTCCAGCACTTATCAAGGTATATTTACTGTAGATGTATGTAGTACGTTGGTAGACAACAACCACTCAGGGAGGTACTACCATCCTACCATGTGAGTGTAAAACAGAAGCTTGTAGTATTTGTTTTACATGTTGGTAGGATTGCTTGTGGCTTTTTTTTTTCTGTCTCATACACATACAAGGTTTCAGGTACGTCTTGCTACTTCTACTTACACTTAGGTCACACTACACATACATGTACAAGCATATATATACACACCCCTCTGGGTTTTCTTCTATTTTCTTTCTAGTTCTTGTTCTTGTTTATTTCCTCTTACCTCCATGGGGAAGTGGAACAGAATTCTTCCTCCATAAGCCATGCGTGTTGTAAGAGGCGACTAAAATGCCAGGAGCAAGGGTCTAGTAACCCCTTCTGTATACAGCAGGGCCCCGCTTTACGGTGTTTCACTTTACGGCGTTCCGCTAATACGGTCATTTCAAATTATGACCAAAACTCGCTATACGGCTCCCCCCACCTGACTTTCTAATATAGTCACCGCGCCCCACCCTGTTTGTTTACATTCTTCGTGAGCTCAGTAAGCACTAAGTCTCTCCATTTTGTCTGGAAACTCCAAAATTTCAAATACTTATGTATACCCGTACTTAAATAAACTTACATACTGTGCTGGCATGCAGGTACACATTAAAATCAGTAAGAGTGTCTTATGTCTCCAGACGTCATATTAGTAATGATAATAATAATCATCGAGTCTCATTTAAATGTCGTATATTACGTTAAATACACATTTTCATTAATCCCTATGATATTTTTTCAAAATTATATAATAAACACAATACATAACATAAAAAGATGATAAATACACCCCACAATAGAATAAATAAACATAAATATGAGATGTGGTAGCAGACGACTTGCACAAGTGACGCCATATTAGAAATGATAATAATAATAATAGTAATAATCACCGAGTCTCATTAAATGTTGTATATTACGTTAATATACACATTTTTATTAATCCATCCATGATTTTTTTTTTCAAAATTATATAATAAACACGATACATAACATAAAAAGATGATAAATACACCCCACAATAGAATAAATAAACATAAATATGAGATGTGGTAGCTAGATAACTTGTACAAGTGATGCCAAGAATAACATTTTCTCTAATCTAACATAAGAGAAAATGTGTTACTGGGGGTAACTGTAGAAAATTATTCCTTTTGTATGTATGTAAGTAAGTTTATTCAGGTATACACAAATACAGTTACATAGATTATCATACATAACAACAAATGTGTAGAGAACCTAGGATAACCCAAAAAAGTCAGAGTGACTTATTTCCATTGCCTTCACTCAGAGCATCATTTCTTCTCAAAATGATGTTACATGAGAATGGGAGTGTTCTTCTTTATTTATTCTACCGTATCAATGTAGAGACAACCTGTACACAATGTAACTTGTACACAAACCAGACGTGTACGCTTTGTTTACAAAACTTACCTTCGCCTGGTTTGTTTACATAACTCTGTGCCTGTACTCTCTCATGCACTCTTTCTTTCTCTCTCTCATTTATTCGTTTTATCTCATTTACTTACTCCTGACCCTACATTAAGACTACAAATATTTTAAGGTAAGTAATGAGTGAACTGTATATACATTTTATTGCTCTGGGATGCTTAAATGTAATAAAATATTATGTGTAGGTGGGTTGGCCTGGTATGGTAGCCCGGCTGACTACCATACATACCACACTTGATTTTTTACAATAAATACTACTCATCTCACCCTATATTTTAAGGTAAGTAATGAGTGAACTGTATATACATTTTATCGCTCTGGGATGCTTAAATATCGTAGAATTGTATGTGTGGGTGGGGTGGCCTGGTATGGTAGCCTGGCTGACTACCATACATACCACACTTGATTTCTTACAATAAATACTACTTGTCTCACCCTAGATTAAGACTATAAATATTTTAAGGTAAGTAATGAGTGCACTATGTATGTATTGTACTTTTTTATTGTTTTTCGATGCCTGGTTCTGTTGCTAACTTAATATATGTTAGTGTAAACTTGTTATCTAGTGTTTGTATGCATTTGTAAATGGAAAAAAAAGGGTGTTCCACTTTACGGCGGTTTCTGCTTTACGGCGGTAGCCTGGAACCTAACCAGCCGTATAAGTGGGGCCCTACTGTATATTACTAAATGTAAAAGGAGAAACTTTAGTTTTTTCTTTTGGGCCACCCTGCCTCGGTGGGATATGGCTGGTGCGTCGAAAGAAAGAAACAGAAGATTTCAAGTACATGTTGCTACTTCTGCTTACACTTAGGTCACATTATACATGCATGTACACGTTTATGTATACACACTCGTCTGAGTTTTCTTTGATTTTATCTTAATAGTTCTTGTTCTTATTGTTTTTCCTTTCATATCCATGGGGAAGTGGAATAAGAATCTTTCTTCCGTAAGCCATGCATGTTGTAAAAGTCAACTAAAATGCCTGGAGCAGCGAGCTGGTAACCCCTTTTCCCGTATAACATACTATTAAGAAAAAGAAAATTGTCAAAGTGGGATGTTTGAATGTGTGTGGTTGTTGTGCGAATGATAAGAAAGAGATGATTGTGAATGAAAAGAAGCTGGATGCCCTGGCTTTAAGTGAAACAAAGCTGAAGGGGGTAGGAGAGTTTCAGTGGGGAGAAATAAATGGGATTAGGTCAGGGGTTTCTAATAGAGCTAAGGAAGGAGTAACAATAATGTTGAAGGATAAGTTATGGCAGGATAAAAAGGAATATAAATGTATAAATTCAAGGATTATGTGGAGTAAAATAAGGGTTGGATATGAGAAGTGGGTTACAGTAAGTGTTTATGTACCTGGGGAAGAGAGAAGTGTGGAAGAGAGATTTTGGGAAATGTTGAGTGAGTGCATGGGGAGTTTTGAATCAAGTGAGAGAGTACTTGTGGTTGGGGATCTTAATGCTGAAGTGGGTAAAAATGTTGTGGAGGGAGTAGTAGGTAAATTTAGGGTACCAGGGATAAATGAAAATGGGGAGCCTTTAATTGAATTGTGTGTAGAAAGAGGTTAGGTAATAAGTAATACATATTTTATGAAAAAGAAGAAAAATAGTAAAGTAGAGTAAAGTTTATCAGTTTGTAAAGGTTACAACGTGTAATTACAATTTTGATTTGCTGAGTACAAAGATAGCCACTATCATGCCGAGGCATTTCGGGCAAACTAATCCTAATACATAGTAACTAATTAAAACTAGATAAGATAATAGTACATAGTAACTGTACTTAAAACTAGATGAGTAATAGTGGTTAGCTGTTTTACAATCTTATTTAAACTTAATACAATCTTATTTAAACTTAGTACAAGTGAATAGGGTTCGGTAAAGTAAGCTTGAAATTGCACACAAAATCTACCTTACAGGTAATGGTGCAGGTGGTAATATTTTATGGAATGACAGAATTAAAAGCCAGGAGGTCACATAATAAGACTAATTAGCAGATGTTTTGGTAGATTTGGTTAATATTGAGAAAGATGATTTTATGGATTGGTTGAATTAAGACCCTAGAGGTCACATAAATAAAACTAGTTAGCAGATGTTTGGTTGATTTGGTTAATATTATGAGATAAGATGATTTTTTAGCAGAGTCCTAAATTTATAAGCTGTCAGGGGATCCTTGACCTGTTCCGGTAGTGAGTTCCAGATCTTTAGGCCTTTTATGTGCATAGCATTCTTGCATAGTGCGAGTCTGACTCGAGGGATGTTGAAAAGTGCCTTATGCCTTGTATTGTGGCTGTGCATTTTGTTGTAACTGTCAAGGAGTAGTTTTAGGGGAGGGTTTACAGTGGAGTTTAATGTTCTGTATATATAGTAGGCACAATAATAAGAGTGTATATCTTAATAGTTCTTGGTCTTATTACTTTTCCTTTTATATCCATGGGGAAGTGGAATAAGAATCTTTCCTCCGTAAGCCATGCGTTTTGTAAAAGTCAATTAAAATGCCGGGAACAGTGGGCTAGTAACCCCTTTTCCTGTAAAGATTACTAAAAAGAATAAGAAGAAGAAAATTGTCAAAGTGGGAAGTCTGAATGTGCGTGGATGTTGTGCAAATGATAAGAAAGAGATGATTGTGGATGTTATGAATGAGAAGAAACTGGATGTCCTGGCTTTAAGTGAAACAAAGCTGAAGGGGGTGGGAGAGTTTCAATGGAGAGGAATAAATGGGATTAGGTCAGGGGTTTCAAATAGAGTTAGAGCTAAAGAAGGAGTAGCGATAATGTTGAAGGATAAGCTATGGCAGGAAAAGAGGGACTACAAATGCATAAATTCAAGGATTATGTGGAGTAAAATAAAGATTGGATGTGAAAAGTGGGTTATAGTAAGCGTGTATGCACCTGGAGAAGAGAGAAGTGTAGAGGAGAGAGAGAGAGAGATTCTGGGAAATGTTGAGTGAATGCGTGGGGAGTTTTGAATCAAGTGTGAGAGTAATGGTGGTTGGGGATTTCAATGCTAAAGTGGGTAAAAATGTTATGGAGGGAGTAGTAGGTAAATTTGGGGTGCCAGAGGTAAATGTAAATGGGGAGCCTTTAATTGAGCTATGTGTAGAAAGAAATTTGGTAATAAGTAATACATATTTTATGAAAAAGAGGATAAATAAATATACAAGGTATGATGTAGCACGTAATGAAAGTAGTTTGTTAGATTATGTATTGGTGGATAAAAGGTTGATGGGTAGGCTCCAGGATGTACATGTTTATAGAGGGGCAACTGATATATCGGATGATTATTTAGTTGTAGCTACAGTTAGAGTAAGAGGTAGATGGGAAAAGAGGAAGGTGGCAACAACAAGTAAGAGGGAGGTGAAAGTGTATAAACTAAGAGAGGAGGAAGTTCGGGCGAGATATAAGCGACTATTGGCAGAAAGGTGGACTAGTGCAAAGATGAGTAGTGGGGGGGTTGAAGAGGGTTGGAATAGTTTTAAAAATGCAGTATTAGAATGTGGGGCAGAAGTTTGTGGTTATAGGAGGGTGGGGGCAGGAGGAAAGAGGAGTGATTGGTGGAATGATGAAGTAAAGGGTGTGATAAAAGAGAAAAAGGTAGCTTACGAGAGGTTTTTACAAAGCAGAAGTGTTATAAGAAGAGCAGAGTATATGGAGACTAAAAGAAAGGTGAAGAGAGTGGTGAGAGAGTGCAAAAGGAGAGCAGATGAAAGAGTGGGAGAGGCACTGTCAAGAAATTTTAATGAAAATAAGAAAAAGTATGGATTTGTCCGTTAAAAACAGAGTAGGGGAGTTAGTAGATGGGGAGAGGGAGGTATTAGGTAGATGGCGAGAATATTTTGAGGAACTTTTAAATGTTGAGGAAGAAAGGGAGGCGGTAATTTCATGCACTGGCCAGGGAAGTATACCATCTTTTAGGAGTGAAGAAGAGCAGAATGTAAGTGTGGTGGAGGTACATGAGGCATTACGTAGAATGAAAGGGGGTAAAGCAGCTGGAACTGATGGGATCATGACAGAAATGTTAAAAGCAGGGGGGGGGATATAGTGTTGGAGTGGTTGGTACTTTTGTTTAATAAATGTATGAAAGAGGGGAAGGTACCTAGGGATTGGTGGAGAGCATGTATAGTCCCTTTATATAAAGGGAAAGGGGACAAAAGAGATTGTAAAAATTATAGAGGAATAAGTTTACTGAGTATACCAGGAAAAGTATACAGTAGAGTTATAATTGAAAGAATTAGAGGTAAGACAGAATGTAGAATTGCGGATGAGCAAGGAGGCTTCAGAGTGGGTAGGGGATGTGTAGATCAAGTGTTTACATTGAAGCATATATGTGAACAGTATTTAGATAAAGGTTGGGAAGTTTTTATTGCATTTATGGATTTAGAAAAGGCATATGATAGAGTGGATAGAGGAGCAATGTGGCAGATGTTGCAAGTATATGGAATAGGTGGTAAGTTACTAAATACTGTAAAGAGCTTTTATGAGGATAGTGAGGCTCAGGTTAGGGTGTGTAGAAGAGAGGGAGAATACTTCCCGGTAAAAGTAGGTCTTTGACAGGGATGTGTAATGTCACCATGGTTGTTTAATATATTTATAGATGGGGTTGTAAAAGAAGTAAATGCTAGGGTGTTCGGGAGAGGGGTGGGATTAAATTATGGGGAATCAAATTCAAAATGGGAATTGACACAGTTACTTTTTGCTGATGATACTGTGCTTATGGGAGATTCTAAAGAAAAATTGCAAAGGTTAGTGGATGAGTTTGAGAATGTGTGTAAAGGTAGAAAGTTGAAAGTGAACATAGAAAAGAGTAAGGTGATGAGGGTATCAAATGATTTAGATAAAGAAAAATTGGATATCAAATTGGGGAGGAGGAGTATGGAAGAAGTGAATGTTTTCAGATACTTGGAAGTTGATGTGTCGGCGGATGGATTTATGAAGGATGAGGTTAATCATAGAATTAATGAGGGAAAAAAGGTGAGTGGTGCGTTGAGGTATATGTGGAGTCAAAAAACGTTGTCTATGGAGGCAAAGAAGGGAATGTGTGAAAGTATAGTAGTACCAACACTCTTATATGGATGTGAAGCTTGGGTGGTAAATGCAGCAGCGAGGAGACGGTTGGAGGCAGTGGAGATGTCCTGTCTAAGGGCAATGTGTGGTGTAAATATTATGCAGAAAATTCGGAGTGTGGAAATTAGGAGAAGGTGTGGAGTTAATAAAAGCATTAGTCAGAGGGCAGAAGAGGGGTTGTTGAGGTGGTTTGGTCATTTAGAATGGATCAAAGTAGAATGACATGGAAAGCATATAAATCTATAGGGGAAGGAAAGAGGGGTAGGGGTCGTCCTCGAAAGGGTTGGAAAGGGGGGGTAAAGGAGGTTTTGTGGGCGAGGGGCATGGACTTCCAGCAAGCGTGCATGAGCGTGTTAGATAGGAGTGAATGGAGACGAATGATACTTGGGACCTGACGATCTGTTGGAGTGTGAGCAGGGTAATATTTAGTGAAGGGATTCAGGGAAACTGGTTATTTTCATATAGTCGGACTTGAGTCCTGGAAATGGGAAGTACAATGCCTGCACTTTAAAGGAGGGGTTTGGGATATTGGCAGTTTGGAGGGATATGTTGTGTATCTTTATACGTATATGCTTCTAAACTGTTGTATTCTGAGCACCTCTGCAAAAGCAGTGATAATGTGTGAGTGTGGTGAAAGTGTTGAATGATGATGAAAGTATTTTCTTTTTGGGGATTTTCTTTCTTTTTTGGGTCACCCTGCCTCGGTGGGAGACAACCGACTTGTTGAAAAAAAAAAAAAAAAAATCTTGTATATTTAGCAAGTTGAGTCTTTTGAAAAGTGGTGGGGTGTGCTGTCTAGCACAGGAGCTGGTTATCACCTGCACAGCAGCTTTTTGGATTATTAAGGGTCTAAGGTGGTTGGCTATGGCTGAGCCCCAGGCACAAATACCATAGGTGAGGTAAGGATATATTAGAGAGTGGTACAGGGTAAGGAGAGTTGTTTGTGGTACATAGTATCGTATCTTGGAAAGGATTCCTACTGATTTGGAAATTTCCTTCGCTATGTGATGGGTATGGGACTGAAATTTAAGATTATAGTCAAGGAGAAGACCTAGAAATTTGCCCTCTGTGTGTCTTGATATAGGGGAACCATTTAACAGTATGTTAAGTTGGATATTTGAGGATCTGTTGCCAAACAGCATGAAGTATGTTTTGTCTACGTTGAGAATGAGTTTGTTGGTCATCATCCAAGCATATATCTTTAGCAGTTCATTACTTAGTGTTTCCTAGCAGAGCTGGGTCTGAATGGGAGTAGACATATGTAGCATCATCTGCGAATAGAACTGGTTTAAGGGGTTGGGATGCATTGGGGAGATGATTGATGTAGATGAGAAAGAGGAGTGAGCCTAGGACACTACCCTGGGGTACTCCTACAGCTACAGGTTGGATAGCGGAGTCGACTCCATTTTCATGTACATACTGGTGTCTGTCGTTAAGATAGAATTTTAGGAAGTCAAGAGTAGGTTGGTAGACAGCAACCACCCAGGGAAGTACTACCATCCTGCCAGATGACTGTGAAACAGAAACCTGTAACTGTTTTGCATGATGGTAGGATTGCTGGTTTCTTTTTCTGTCTCATAAACACGCTAGATAACAGGGATATCTTGCTACTCCTACTTACACTTTGGTCACACTTCACAGACACGCACATGCATATATATATACATACATCTAGGTTTTTCTCCTTTTTCTAAATAGCTCTGTGCGGATGACAAGAAACAGATGATTGCTGACGTTTTGAATGAAAAGAAGTTGGGTGTCCAGGCCCTAAGCGAAACAAAGCTGAAGGGGGTAGGGGAGTTTCGGTGGGGGGAAATAAATTGGATTAAATCTGGAGTATCTGAGAGAGTTAGAGCAAAGGAAGGGGTAGCAGTAATGTTGAAGGATCAGTTATGGAAGGAGAAAAGAGAATATGAATGTGTAAATTCAAGAATTATGTGGATTAAAGTAAAGGTTGGATGCGAAAAGTGGGTCATAATAAGCGTGTATGCACCTGGAGAAGAGAGGAATGTAGAGGAGAGAGAGAGATTTTGGGAGATGTTAAGTGAATGTATAGGAGCCTTTGAACCAAGTGAGAGAGTAATTGTGGTAGGGGACCTGAATGCTAAAGTAGGAGAAACTTTTAGAGAGGGTGTGGTAGGTAAGTTTGGGGTGCCAGGTGTAAATGATAATGGGAGCCCTTTGATTGAACTTTGTATAGAAAGGGGTTTAGTTATAGGTAATACATATTTTAAGAAAAAGAGGATAAATAAGTATATAAGATATGATGTAGAGCGAAATGACAGTAGTTTGTTGGATTATGTATTGGTAGATAAAAGACTGTTGAGTAGACTTCAGGATGTACATGTTTATAGAGGGGCCACAGATATATCAGATCACTTTCTAGTTGTAGCTACACTGAGAGTAAAAGGTAGATGGGATACAAGGAGAATAGAAGCATCAGGGAAGAGAGAGGTGAAGGTTTATAAACTAAAAGAGGAGGCAGTTAGGGTAAGATATAAACAGCTATTGGAGGATAGATGGGCAAATGAGAGCATAGGCAGTGGGGTTGAAGAGGTATGGGGTAGGCTTAAAAATGTAGTGTTAGAGTGTTCAGCAGAAGTTTGTGGTTACAGGAAAGTGGGTGCGGGAGGGAAGAGGAGCGATTGGTGGAATGATGATGTAAAGAGAGTAGTAAGGGAGAAAAAGTTAGCATATAAGAAGTTTTTACCAAGTAGAAGTGATGCAAGGAGGGAAGAGTATATGGAGAAAAAGAGAGAGGTTAAGAGAGTGGTGAAGCAATGTAAAAAGAGAGCAAATGAGAGAATGGGTGAGATGTTATCAACAAATTTTGTTGAAAATAAGAAAAAGTTTTGGAGTGAGATTAACAAGTTAAGGAAGCCTAGAAAACAAATGGATTTGTCAGTTAAAAATAGGAGAGGAGAGTTATTAAATGGAGAGTTAGAGGTATTGGGAAGATGGAGGGAATATTTTGAGGAATTGTTAAATGTTGATGAAGATAGGGAAGCTGTGATTTCGTGTATAGGGCAAGGAGGAATAACATCTTGTAGGAGTGAGGAAGAGCCAGTTGTGAGTGTGGGGGAAGTTTGTGAGGCAGTAGGTAAAATGAAAGGGGGTAAGGCAGCCGGGATTGATGGGATAAAGATAGAAATGTTAAAAGCAGGTGGGGATATAGTTTTGGAGTGGTTGGTGCGATTTAATAAATGTATGGAAGAAGGTAAGGTACCTAGGGATTGGCAGAGAGCATGCATAGTTCCTTTGTATAAAGGCAAAGGGGACAAAAGAGAGTGCAAAAATTATAGGGGGATAAGTCTGTTGAGTGTACCTGGTAAAGTGTATGGTAGAGTTATAATTGAAAGAATTAAGAGTAAGACGGAGAATAGGATAGCAGATGAACAAGGAGGCTTTAGGAAAGGTAGGGGGTGTGTGGACCAGGTGTTTACAGTGAAACATATAAGTGAACAGTATTTAGATAAGGCTAAAGAGGTTTTTGTGGCATTTATGGATTTGGAAAAGGCGTATGACAGGGTGGATAGGGGGGCAATGTGGCAGATGTTGCAGGTGTATGGTGTAGGAGGTAGGTTACTGAAAGCAGTGAAGAGTTTTTATGAGGATAGTGAGGCTCAAGTTAGAGTATGTAGGAAAGAGGGAAATTATTTCCCAGTAAAAGTAGGCCTTAGACAAGGATGTGTGATGTCACCGTGGTTGTTTAATATATTTATAGATGGGGTTGTAAGAGAAGTAAATGCGAGGGTCTTGTCAAGATGTGTGGAGTTAAAAGATAAAGAATCACACGTAAAGTGGGAGTTGTCACAGTTGCTCTTTGCTGATGACACTGTGCTCTTGGGAGATTCTGAAGAGAAGTTGCAGAAATTGGTGGATGAATTTGGTAGGGTGTGCAAAAGAAGAAAATTAAAAGTGAATACAGGAAAGAGTAAGGTTATGAGGATAACAAAAAAATTAGATGATGAAAGACTGGATATCAGATTGGAGGGAGAGAGTATGGAGGAGGTGAATGTATTCAGATATTTGGGAGTGGACGTGTCAGTGGATGGGTCTATGAAAGATGAGGTGAATCATAGAATTGATGAGGGGAAAAGGGTGAGTGGTGCACTTAGGAGTCTGTGGAGACAAAGAACTTTGTCCTTGGAGGCAAAGAGGGGAATGTATGAGAGTATAGTTTTACCAACGCTCTTATATGGGTGTGAAGCATGGGTGATGAATGTTGCAGCGAGGAGAAGGCTGGAGGCAGTGGAGATGTCATGTCTGAGGGCAATGTGTGGCGTGAATATAATGCAGAGAATTCGTAGTTTGGAAGTTAGGAGGAGGTGCGGGATTACCAAAACTGTTGTCCAGAGGGCTGAGGAAGGGTTGTTGAGGTGGTTCGGACATGTAGAGAGAATGGAGCGAAACAGAGTGACTTCAAGAGTGTATCAGTCTGTAGTGGAAGGAAGGCGGGGTAGGGGTCGGCCTAGGAAAGGTTGGAGGGAGGGGGTAAAGGAGGTTTTGTGTGCGAGGGGCTTGGACTTCCAGCAGGCATGCGTGAGCGTGTTTGATAGGAGTGAATGGAGACAAATGGTTTTTAACACTTGACGTGCTGTTGGAGTGTGAGCAAAGTAACATTTATGAAGAGGTTGAGGGAAACCGGCAGCCCGGACTTGAGTCCTGGAGATGGGAAGTACAGTGCCTGCACTCTGAAGGAGGGGTGTTATTGTTGCAGTTTAAAAACTGTAGTGTAAAGCACCCTTCTGGCAAGACAGTGATGGAGTGAATGATGGTGAAAGTTTTTCTTTTTCGGGCCACCCTGCCTTGGTGGGAATCAGCCAGTGTGCTAATAAAAAAAAAAATTACCTTACTCTTTTCTATGTTCACTTTCAACTTTCTACCTTTACACATACTTCCAAACTCGTCTACTAACCATTGTAATTTTTCTTTAGAATCTCCTATAAGCACAGTATCATCAGCAAAAAGTAACTGTGTCAATTCCCATTTTGTATATGATTCCCCATTATTTAATCCCACCCCTCTCCTAAACTCCCTAGCATTTACTTCTTTTACAACCCCGTCTATAAATATGTTAAACAACCATGGTGACATTACACATCTCTGTCTAAGACCTACTTTTACCGGGAAGTAGTCTCCCTCTCTTCTACACACCCTAACCTGAGCCTCACTGTTACATCCCCCTGCCAAACTAGCGGTTAAATACTTAACCTGCCTGCCGGCAGTACCACTGGGCACGTCATCAAACCCAATGTGGGGACTGCTGAGCCGACCTTAGAGCATTACGTACCTGAACACCTCACGGTACGCATCTAAGCAGTAGGTACCTGAACACCTAATGGTACACATCTACTGGCTTTAGAAACATTAGGTACCTGAACACCTAATGGTACACATCTACTGGCCTTAGAGCATTATGTACCTGAACACCTAATGGTACACATCTACTGGCTTTAGAAGCAGTATGTACCTGAACATCTCACGGTACGCATCGAAGCAGTAGTTACCAGAACACCAAATGGTACACATCTACTGGCAGTAGAGAGTATTCTACTGGCTTCTACTTATTTTAGAAGAACCGCTCACCGCAGCTCACTGAGTCTGTTGGCCTCAGTTACTTGACGGCTGCATTCAGTGAGCTTGCAGCATGGTGTTCTTCAAGCAGGATTAACCGAACCTACTTGCAGTGTATCAACTGGTCTTGAAGGCAGTAGATAGTACTCGCCAGACCATCTTACGGTGTACTTCTACCGGCCTTAGAGAGTATTTACAGGACTACCGGTGATGTCTGCGGACTCACTGCCTACGCTGGTCAACTGTGGGCCGGAGTCATCGGATACTGTTTAGTGGGACATTACATGAAGAAAAAGTTGGAGTGTTACACTGAACTAGGCTAGGACCGTAGTGTGACACTTAAGCAAGTATGATGGAGTGGAACACTGAGATATGCTACAGGACCGTAGTGGAACACTGAGAAGAAAAGGGTGTCGTGTGACACTGAAGATGGTCAGGTTGTAGTGTACATTGAATAGTATCATGTGACTGGCCTCGAGAAAGACGCTGTGGGTGATAGTGTGCGACGCAGAGACAAGGGTGTCAAGAGTGACACAGTAGAGATATTGTGTATGACGCAGAGAAAAGGGTGTCATGTGACACGGAGAGTAGGAGTGTCGTGTGACAGAGAAAAGGGTGTCTAGTGGACACGGTTGAGCAGGAGCGTCATTACACGGAAGAAAGGGTGTCAAGTGACACAGTTGAGAGGGAGCGTCACAACACACCACGGAAAATGTTGTGTGACACGGAGCGTCATTAAGGTGTCGTAAGACGGAGTTGACTGTAATTTATTATTATACAAATGTTATTTATAATTTATTATTTTAGCATAGATATATTTTTTTTTTTTTTTTATCACACTGGCCGATTCCCACCAAGGCAGGGTGGCCCGAAAAAGAAAAACTTTCACCATCATTCACTCCATCACTGTCTTGCCAGAAGGGTGCTTTACACTACAGTTTTTAAACTGCAACATTAACACCCCTCCTTCAGAGTGCAGGCACTGTACTTCCCATCTCCAGAACTCAAGTCCGGCCTGCCGGTTTCCCTGAATCCCTTCATAAATGTTACTTTGCTCACACTCCAACAGCACGTCAAGTATTAAAAACCATTTGTCTCCATTCACTCCTATCAAACACGCTCACGCATGCCTGCTGGAAGTCCAAGCCCCTCGCACACAAAACCTCCTTTACCCCCTCCCTCCAACCCTTCCTAGGCCGACCCCTACCCCGCCTTCCTTCCACTACAGACTGATACACTCTTGAAGTCATTCTGTTTCGCTCCATTCTCTCTACATGTCCGAACCACCTCAACAACCCTTCCTCAGCCCTCTGGACAACAGTTTTGGTAATCCCGCACCTCTTCCTAACTTCCAAACTACGAATTCTCTGCATTATATTCACACCACACATTGCCCTCAGACATGACATCTCCACTGCCTCCAGCCTTCTCCTCGCTGCAACATTCATCACCCACGCTTCACACCCATATAAGAGCGTTGGTAAAACTATACTCTCATACATTCCCCTCTTTGCCTCTAAGGACAAAGTTCTTTGTCTCCACAGACTCCTAAGTGCACCACTCACTCTTTTTCCCTCATCAATTCTATGATTCACCTCATCTTTCATAGACCCATCCGCTGACACGTCCACTCCCAAATATCTGAATACGTTCACCTCCTCCATACTCTCTCCCTCCAATCTGATATTCAATCTTTCATCACCTAATCTTTTTGTTATCCTCATAACCTTACTCTTTCCTGTATTCACCTTTAATTTTCTTCTTTTGCACACCCTACCAAATTCATCCACCAATCTCTGCAGCTTCTCTTCAGAATCTCCCAAAAGCACAGTGTCATCAGCAAAGAGCAGCTGTGACAACTCCCACTTTGTGTGTGATTCTTTATCTTTTAACTCCACGCCTCTTGCCAAGACCCTCGCATTTACTTCTCTTACAACCCCATCTATAAATATATTAAACAACCACGGTGACATCACACATCCTTGTCTAAGGCCTACTTTTACTGGGAAAAAATTTCCCTCTTTCCTACATACTCTAACTTGAGCCTCACTATCCTCGTAAAAACTCTTCACTGCTTTCAGTAACCTACCTCCTACACCATTCACTTGCAACATCTGCCACATTGCCCCCCTATCCACCCTGTCATACGCCTTTTCCAAATCCATAAATGCCACAAAGACCTCTTTAGCCTTATCTAAATACTGTTCACTTATATGTTTCACTGTAAACACCTGGTCCACACACCCCCTACCTTTCCTAAAGCCTCCTTGTTCATCTGCTATCCTATTCTCCGTCTTACTCTTAATTCTTTCAATTATAACTCTACCATACACTTTACCAGGTACACTCAACAGACTTATCCCCCTATAATTTTTGCACTCTCTTTTATCCCCTTTGCCTTTATACAAAGGAACTATGCATGCTCTCTGCCAATCACTAGGTACCTTACCCTCTTCCATACATTTATTAAATAATTGCACCAACCACTCCATAACTATATCCCCACCTGCTTT
Source organism: Cherax quadricarinatus (assembly GCF_038502225.1). Taxonomy (NCBI): domain Eukaryota; kingdom Metazoa; phylum Arthropoda; class Malacostraca; order Decapoda; family Parastacidae; genus Cherax; species Cherax quadricarinatus. The sequence goes on from NC_091330.1 coordinate 18,285,332, forward strand.
TAACATTTCTATCTTTATCCCATCAATCCCGGCTGCCTTACCCCCTTTCATTTTACCTACTGCCTCACGAACTTCCCCCACACTCACAACTGGCTCTTCCTCACTCCTACAAGATGTTATTCCTCCTTGCCCTATACACGAAATCACAGCTTCCCTATCTTCATCAACATTTAACAATTCCTCAAAATATTCCCTCCATCTTCCCACTACCTCTAACTCTCCATTTAATAACTCTCCTCTCCTATTTTTAACTGACAAATCCATTTGTTCTCTAGGCTTTCTTAACTTGTTAATCTCACTCCAAAACTTTTTCTTATTTTCAACAAAATTTGTTGATAACATCTCACCCACTCTCTCATTTGCTCTCTTTTTACATTGCTTCACCACTCTCTTAACCTCTCTCTTTTTCTCCATATACTCTTCCCTCCTTGCATCACTTCTACTTTGTAAAAACTTCTCATATGCTAACTTTTTCTCCCTTACTACTCTCTTTACATCATCATTCCACCAATCGCTCCTCTTCCCTCCTGCACCCACTTTCCTGTAACCACAAACTTCTGCTGAACACTCTAACACTACATTTTTAAACCTACCCCATACCTCTTCGGCCCCATTGCCTATGCTCTCATTAGCCCATCTATCCTCCAATAGCTGTTTATATCTTACCCTAACTGCCTCCTCTTTTAGTTTATAAACCTTCACCTCTCTCTTCCCTGATGCTTCTATTCTCCTTGTATCCCATCTACCTTTTACTCTCAGTGTAGCTACAACTAGAAAGTGATCTGATATATCTGTGGCCCCTCTATAAACATGTACATCCTGAAGTCTACTCAACAGTCTTTTATCTACCAATACATAATCCAACAAACTACTGTCATTTCGCCCTACATCATATCGTGTATACTTATTTATCCTCTTTTTCTTAAAATATGTATTACCTATAACTAAACCCCTTTCTATACAAAGTTCAATCAAAGGGCTCCCATTATCATTTACACCTGGCACCCCAAACTTACCTACCACACCCTCTCTAAAAGTTTCTCCTACTTTAGCATTCAGGTCCCCTACCACAATTACTCTCTCACTTGGTTCAAAGGCTCCTATACATTCACTTAACATCTCCCAAAATCTCTCTCTCTCCTCTGCATTCCTCTCTTCTCCAGGTGCATACACGCTTATTATGACCCACTTCTCGCATCCAACCTTTACTTTAATCCACATAATTCTTGAATTTACACATTCATATTCTCTTTTCTCCTTCCATAACTGATCATTTAACATTACTGCTACCCCTTCCTTTGCTCTAACTCTCTCAGATACTCCAGATTTAATCCCATTTATTTCCCCCCACTGAAACTCTCCTACCCCCTTCAGCTTTGTTTCGCTTAGAGCCAGGACATCCAACTTCTTTTCATTCATAACATCAGCAATCATCTGTTTCTTGTCATCCGCACTACATCCACGCACATTTAAGCATCCCAGTTTTATAAAGTTTTTCTTCTTCTCTTTTTTAGTAAATGTATACAGGAGAAGGGGTTACTAGCCCATTGCTCCCGGCATTTTAGTCGCCTCATACGACACGCATGGCTTACGGAGGAAAGATTCTTTTCCACTTCCCCATGGACAATAGAAGAAATAAAAAAGAACAAGAGCTATTTAGAAAAAGGAGAAAAACCTAGATGTATGTATATATATATGCATGTGCGTGTCTGTGAAGTGTGACCAAAGTGTAAGTAGGAGTAGCAAGATATCCCTGTTATCTAGCATGTTTATGAGACAGAAAAGGAAACCAGCAATCCTACCATCATGCAAAACAGTTACAGGTTTTTGTTTCACAGTCATCTGGCAGGACGGTAGTACTTCCCTGGGTGGTTGCTGTCTACCAACCTACTACCTATATAGATATATATATTATTATTTTAAGATGCTAATAATTTATTATTGTAACATATATATATATATATATATATATATGTATATATATATATATATATATATATATATATATATATATATATATATATATATATATATATATATATTTATATATATATATATATTTTAAATACCTCCTAGACCAAAGATTGATTTTTATATAATATTAAAGATTAATTGATTTTGATGTTGTATTTATGTATCCCGAACTCTTTATTACAAAATGAGTAAAACTTACCATCTTTAAAAAATACTTTTTTTTGTAATACTCACTATCCTCATAAAAACTCTTAACAGCATTTAGTAACTTACCACCTATTCTATATACTTGTAACATATGCCACATTGCTCCCCTATCCACTCTATCATATACCTTTTCTAAATCCATAAATCCAATAAAAACTTTCCTACCTTTATCTAAATACTGTTCACATACAGGAGGGCCCCGCTTTATGGCGTTTCGCTTTACGGCGTTCCGCTAATACGGACATTTCAAATTATGACCAAAACTCGCTATACGGCTTCCCCCACCTGTCTTTCTAATACGGTCACAGCGGCCCACCGAGTTTGTTTACATTCTCCCTGAGCACATCTCCTTATTATGTCTGGAAACTTTCCAAAATTTCAAGTGTTTTAAAGTTATTTTATATTTTATATGTATTGTACTTGATAAATAAACTTGTGTACACCTGTACCTAAATAAACTTACACACTGTGCTGGCATGTAGGTACACATTAAAATCACTAAGTCTCTCTCTACTCTTGATGCAATAATAATAATAATAATAATAATAATAATAATAATAGTAATAATAATCTCTTGGGCGCATTAATGTCGCATATTAGGTTAATATAGACATTTCCCTTAATCTATCTATGATATATTTTTCAAAATTATATAAGAAACACATTATGTAACACACAAACATGATACATGCACCCACAGTATAAAAATTTATACAAATATATACGAGATGTTTACCAAACGGTTTGTAGAAGTGTCGGAAGAATTACGTTTTCTCTAGCCCGTCACCTGTTACTAGGGATAACTGTAGAAAAATATTCCTTTCGTATGCCTTCACTTTATAGCTATAATTCTGTACTAACTTGTACACAGTGTAAGAGTATTTGTTTCGTGATTTAATTATTATAATAATAATAAAAATATTATAAGGTAAAAGTTTCACAAACTCTTACAAATGTACATGAATGAACTAAAACTGGACACGTATTAATACCGTCTATTTCGCCTGACCGAGTGATCGTCCACAACCTGTTCAGTTTGTTTACGCTGTCTGAGCTCGGTGTATCATTAAATGTTGTATATTACGTTAATATACACATTTTCATTAATCCATCCGTGATATTTTTTTTCAAAATTATATAATAAATACGATACATAACATAAATACATAACAACATATGTGTAGAGAACCTAGGATAACCCAAAAAAGTCAGAGTGACTTACTTCCATTGCCTTCACTCAGAGCATCATTTCTTCTCAAAATGATGTTACATGAGAATGGGAGTGTTCTTCTTTATTTATTCTACCGTATCAATGTAGAGACAACCTGTACACAATGTAACTTGTACACAAACCAGATGTGTACACTGTTTACAAAACTTACCTTCGCCTGGTTTGTTTACATAACTCTGCGCCTGTCCTCTCTCATGCACTCATTCTTTCTCTCTGGTATGGTAGCCTGGCTGACTACCATACATACCACACTTGATTTTTTACAATAAATACTACTCATCTCACCCTATATTTTAAGGTAAGTAATGAGTGAACTGTATATACATTTTATTGCTCTGGGATGCTTAAATGTAATAAAATATTATGTGTAGGTGGGTTGGCCTGGTATGGTAGCCCGGCTGACTACCATACATACCACACTTGATTTTTTACAATAAATACTACTCATCTCACCCTATATTTTAAGGTAAGTAATGAGTGAACTGTATATACATTTTATCGCTCTGGGATGCTTAAATATCATAGAATAGTATGTGTGGGTGGGGTGGTCTGGTATGGTAGCCTGGCTGACACCATACATACCACACTTGATTTCTTACAATAAATACTACTTGTCTCACCCTAGATTAAGACTATAAATATTTTAAGGTAAGTAATGAGTGCACTATGTGTGTATTGTACTTTTTTATTGTTTTTTGATGCCTGGTTCTATTGCTAACATAATATATGTTAGTGTAAACTTGTTATCTAGTGTTTGTATGCATTTGTAAGTGGAAAAAAAGGGTGTTCCACTTTATGGCGGTTTCCGCTTTACGGCGGTAGCCTGGAACCTAACCCGCCGTATAAGTGGGGCCCTCCTGTATATGCTTCAATGTAAACACTTGATCTCCACATCCCTTACCCACTCTAAAACCTCCTTGCTCATCTGCAGTCCTACATTGTCTTAACCCTAATTCTTTCAATAATAACCCTACCATACACTTTTCCTGGTATACTCAGTAAACTACTTTCTTTCTTTCTTTCAACACACTGGCCGTATCTCACCGAGGCGGGGTGGCCCAAAAGGAAAAATGAAAGTTTCTCCTTTTACATTTAGTAATATATACAGCAGAAGGGGTTACTAGCCCCTTGCTCCTGGCATTTTAGTCACCTCTTACAACACGCATGGCATATGGAGGAAGAATTCTGTTCCACTTTCCCTTGGAGGTAAGAGGAAATAAACAAGAACAAGAACTAGAAAGAAAAATAGAAGAAAACCCAGAGGGGTGTGTATATTTATGCTTGTACATGTATGTGTGGTGTGACCTAAGTGTAAGTAGAAGTAGCAAGACGTACCTGAAATCTTGCATGTGTATGAGACAGAAAAAAAAGACACCAGCAATCCTACCATCGTGTACAACAATTACAGGCTTCCATTTTACACTTGCTTGGCAGGACGGTAGTACCTCCCTGGGTGGTTGCTGTCTACCAGCCTACTACCTAGAACTCAGTAAACTTATTCCTCTATAATTTTTGCAGTCTCTTGTCCCCCTTCCCTTTATATAAAGGGACTTTACATGCTCTCTGCCAATCCCTAGGTACCTTCCCCCTCTTTCAACATTTTTTTTCAACAAACTGGCTATATCCCACCAAGGCAGGGTGGCCCAAAAAGAAAAACAAAAGTTTCTCTTTTTACATTTAGTAATATATATAGGAGAAGGGGTTACTAGCCCCTTTCTCCTGGCACTTTAGTCGCCTCTAACTGCACGCATGGCTTATGGAGGAAGAATTCTGTTCCACTTCCCCATGGAGGTAAGAGGAAATAAACAAGAACAAGAACTAGAAAGAAAAATAGAAGAAAACCCAGAGGGGTGTGTATATATATGCTTGTAGATGTGTGTGTAGTGTGACCTAAGTGTAAATAGAAGTAGCAAGATGTACCTGAAACCTTGCATGTTTATGAGACACAAGAAGGGACACCAGCAGTCCTACCATCATGTAAAATAATTACCAGCTTTCGTTTTACACTCAATTGGCAGGACAGTAGTACCTCCTTGGGTGGTTGCTGTCTACCAACCTACTACCTAGAACTCAGTAAACTTTTTTTTTTTTTTTTTTTTTTTTTTCAACAAGTCGGCCGTCTCCCACCGAGGCAGGGTGACCCAAAAAAGAAAGAAAATCCCCAAAAAGAAAATACTTTCATCATTCAACACTTTCACCACACTCGCACATTATCACTGTTTTTGCAGAGGTGCTCAGAATACAACAGTTTAGAAGCATACACATATAAAGATACACAACATATCCCTCCAAGCTGCCAATATCCCAAACCCCTCCTTTAAAGTGCAGGCATTGTACTTCCCATTTCCAGGACTCAAGTCATACTATATGAAAATAACCGGTTTCCCTGAATCCCTTCACTAAATATTACCCTGCTCACACTCCAACAGATTGTCAGGTCCCAAGTACCATTCGTCTCCATTCACTCCTATCTAACACGCTCACACACGCTTGCTGGAAGTCCAAGCCCCTTGCCCACAAAACCTCCTTTACCCCCTCTCTCCAACCCTTTCGAGGACGACCCCTACCCTGCCTTCCTTCCCCTATAGATTTATATGCTTTCCATGTCATTCTACTTTGATCCATTCTCTCTAAATGACCAAACCACCTCAACAACCCCTCTTCTGCCTCTGACTAATACTTTTATTAACTCCACACCTTCTCCTAATTTCCACACTCCGAATTTTCTGCATAATATTTACACCACACATTGCCCTTAGACAGGACATCTCCACTGCCTCCAACCGTCTCCTCGCTGCTGCATTTACCACCCAAGCTTCACACCCATATAAGAGTGTTGGTACTACTATACTTTCATACATTCCCTTCTTTGCCTCCATAGATAACGTTTTTTGACTCCACATATACCTCAACGCACCACTCACCTTTTTTCCCTCATCAGTTTTATGATTAACCTCATCCTTCATAAATCCATCTGCCGACACGTCAACTCCCAAGTATCAGTAAACTTATTCCTCTATAATTTTTGCAGTCTCCTGTCCCCCTTCCCTTTATATAAAGGGACTATACATGCTCTCTGCCAATCCCTAGGTACCTTCCCCTCTTTCATACATTTAATAAATAATACCAACCACTCCAACACTATATTCCCCCTGCTTTTAACATTTCTGTCATGATCCCGTCAGTTCCAGCTGCTTTACCCCCTTTCATTCTACGTAATGCCTCATGCACCTCCCACACACTCATATCCTGCTCTTCACTCCAAGATGGTATACCTCCCTGGCCAGTGCATGAAATTACTGCCTCCCTATATTCATCAACATTTAAAAGTTCCTCGAAATATTCTCGCCATCTACGCAATACCTCCATCTCCCCATAAGAACATAAGAACATAAGAAAGGAGGAACACTGCAGCAGGCCTGTTGGCCCATACTAGGCAGGTCCTTCACAATTCATCCCGCTAACAAAACATTTGCCCAACCCAATTTTCAATGCCACCCAAGAAATAAGCTCTGATGTGAAAGTCCCACTCAAATCCAACCCCTCCCACTCATGTACTTATCCAACCTAGATTTGAAACTACCCAAAGTCCCAGCCTCAATAACCCAACTAGGAAGACTGTTCCACTCATCAACTACCCTATTTCCAAACCAATACTTTCCTATGTCCTTTTTAAATCTAAACTTATCTAATTTAAATCCATTGCTGCGGGTTCTCTCTTGGAGAGATATCCTCAAGACCTTATTAATATCCCCTTTATTAATACCTATCTTCCACTTATACACTTCGATCAGGTCTCCCCTCATTCTTCATCTAACAAGTGAATGTAACTTAAGAGTCTTCACTCTTTCTTCATAAGGAAGATTTCTTATGCTATGTATTAATTTAGTCATCCTACGCTGAATGTTTTCTAACGAATTTATGTCCATTTTGTAATACGGAGACCAGAACTGAGCTGCATAATCTAGGCGAGGCCTTACTAATGATGTATAAAGCTGCAGTATGACCTCTGGACTTCTGTTGCTTACACTTCTTGATATAAATCCCAGTAATCTATTTGCCTTATTACGTACGCATTGCTGTCTTGGTTTAATGTTGCTGCTCACCATAACTCCCAAGTCCTTTCCGCAATCTGTATGGCTAAGTTCTACATCATTTAACTTATAAGTACTAGGGTTATGGGCACTCCCAAGCTTCAGAACCTTGCATTTATCTGCATTGAACTGCATCTGCCACTTTTCTGACCAAGAATAGAGTTTGTTTAAATCCTCCTGAAGTTCCATAACATCTACGTTTGAATCAATTATCCTACCTATCTTTGTGTCATCGGCGAATTTGCTCATATCACTAGTAATTCCCTCATCAAGATCATTGATATATATTACCTGGAGTTTACCTGGAGAGAGTTCCGGGGGTCAACGCCCCCGCGGCCCGGTCTGTGACCAGGCCTCCTTAGGTCAGTGTCCCAGGATGCGACCCACACCAGTCGACTAACACCCAGGTACCCATTTTACTGATGGGGAACATAGACAACAGGTGGAAAGAAACACGTCTAATGTTTCTACTCTAGCTGGGAATCGAACCCATGCCCTCACCGTGTGAAGCGAGAGCGTTAACCACCAGGCCACCAGAGCCTGGTGGTTAACAACGGGCCCAAGACTGATCCCTATGGAATGCCACTTGTTACAGATCCCCACTCGGATTTAACCCCATTTATGGACACTCTCTGCTTCCTGTCAGTGAGCCATGACTCGATGCACGAGAGCACTTTTCCCCCAATGCCATGAGCTGCCACTTTCTTTAACAGTCTATGGTGCGGAACTCTATCAAAAGCCTTACTAAAATCTAAGTAAATAATATCAAATTCTTTATTGTGGTCAACAGCCTCAAAAGCTTTACTGAAGAAAGTTAATAAATTAGTTAGACAAGACCGGCCTCTTGTGAATCCATGCTGAGTATCATTAATCAAGCTATGCTTATCGAGATGGCTTCTTATAATCTCAGCTATAATTGACTCTAGTAATTTGCCTACAATTGAGGTCAGGCTTATTGGGCGGTAATTTGACGGTAACGACTTGTCCCCTGTTTTAAAAATAGGAGTTACATTAGCCATCTTCCACATATCAGACACTACACCTGTTTGAAGAGATAAATTAAAAATATTAGTTAATGGTTCACAGAGTTCCATTTTGCATTCCTTAAGAACCCTTGAAAAAACCTCATCAGGACCCGGCGACTTATTTTGCTTCAGTCTGTCTATCTGCTTCACAACCATCTCACTAGTGACTGTGATGTTACATAATTTATCTTCTTCTAGCCCACTGTAAAAATTAATTACTGGAATATTGTTAGTGTCTTCCTGTGTAAAAACTGAGAGAAAATAATTATTTAAAATCAAGCACATTTCATTCTCTTTGTCAGTAAGGTGCCCATAGTTATTTTTAAGGGGACCTATCTTATCTCTAACTTATATCTAACTAACTCCCCTACTCTGTTTTTAACTGACATATCCATTCGTTTTCTAGGCTTTCTTAACTTGTTTAACTCACTCCAAAATTTTTTCTTATTTTCATTAAAATTTCTTGACAGTACCTTTCCCACTCTATCATCTACTCTCCTTTTACACTCTCTCACCACTCTCTTCACCTTTCTTTTACTCTCCATATACTCTACTCTTCGTATAACACTTCTGCTTTGTAAAAACCTCTCGTAAGCTACCTTTTTCTCTTTTATCACACCCTTTACTTCATCATTCCACCAATCACTCCTCTTTCCACCTGCCCCCACCCTCCTATAACCACAAACTTCTGCCCCACATTCTAACACTGCATTTTTAAAACTATTCCAACCCTCTTCAAACCCCCCACTACTCATACTTGCACCAGCCCACTTTTCTGCCAATAGTTGCTTATATCTCACCTGAACTTCCTCCTCCCTTAGTTTATATACTTTCACCTCCCTCTTACTTGTTGTTGTTATTTTTCCTCTTGTCCCATCTGCCTCCTACTCTAACTGTAGCTACAACTAAATAATGACCTGACATGTCAGTTGCCCCTGTACAAACATGTTCACCCTGGAGCCTACCCATCACCCTTTTATCCACCAATACATAATCTAATAAACTACTTTCATTAGGTGCTATATCATACCTTGTATATTTATTTATCCTCTTTTCCATAAAATATGTATTACTTATTACTAAACCTCTTTCTACACATAGCTCAGTTAAAGGCTCCTCAACATCATTTACCCCTGGCACCCCAAATTTACCTACAACTCATTATAAATATTAATGCAATTAATGTACATTTCCAACAGACAAGCACAATTGTTTGTTACGGAAAGGTGGATGCCAATGGTTCGAGGTATCTCCTTGGAGACATGTCAGGTCGTCTGTTTATGCTGCTACTGGATAAATCGGATGACCGTGCAGAAGCTGTTGTTAAGGTGGAGCTCCTAGGTAAAAGAAAAAAGACTGAACTTTTGTATATGAATTTTATTTCATACTTTGTCCGATTTTATACCTTTTAAATAATAATGGTAATAAAAAATTCTTGAATGTAAGAAGCTGTTTATTGTAGTTGCATGCATTTGCAGTTAGGTTTCATTAATGATTATTTCACAGGTGAAACTTCGATTCCCGAGTGTCTGACTTACCTTGACAATGGAGTGGTCTTCGTAGGGTCTCGCCTAGGAGACTCTCAGTTAATTAAACTGAATACAGAAGCGGATTCATCCGGCCAGTATGTGACTGTTATGCAGACATTCAACAATCTTGGTCCCATCGTTGATATGGTTGTGGTTGATTTAGAGCGGCAAGGACAAGGGCAGCTTGTAACTTGCTCAGGTGAATATAATCATCACCTTCTCCCCTCCTTCGCATAAACATGCATGCATGCACCACAACCACACACACACACACACACACACACACACACACACACACACACACACACACACACACACACACACACACACACACACACACACACACACACACACACACACACATATATGCACATGCACATCCAATGCATGCACAGCACACTCAAGGTGAAGAGGGACAAAGTTAGAGAGATGGGGAACAAGAACCTTAGGGTAGAACTAGAAGTTGAATACTCAGATGAATCATAGGTTTGTTAGAAAGTATTTCATCAGAGTTAGAGTTATCAGGGAGTAGAATGAACTGGAGAGTGAAATGGTAGAGGCAGGATCCACACATAGCATTGAGAAGAGGTACAACAAGGCTCGTGAAGCTGGGAGAGAGGGGACCTAGTGGTGGCCAGCGGAGAGGCAGGGCAAGGAGGCTTGACTTGACCCCTGCAACCACATACAGGTCAGACCCATACACTCCCACTACCACACCCCCCCAAATACCCCTACACCCCCAAATACCCCTACACCCCCAAATACCCCTACACCCCTAAATACCCCTACACCCCTAAACACCCCTACACCCCCAAACACCCCTACACCCCCAAACACCCCTACACCCCCAAACACCCCACACCCCCAAACACCCCACATGCCTCCCACATGCCCCCCACATGCCTCACATGCCCCACTGATGTCCCCACATGCCCCCCACCCTCTGACCCCCCAACACCACCCACACCACACACCCCACACATCCCCCAACCCCCCCAACCCCCCCCCCCACCCTCCACCCCCCACACCCCTACACACACCCCTACAGACACCCCTACACACACCCCTAAACACACCCCTACACACACCCCTACACACACCCCTACACACACCCCTACACACACCCCTACACACACTCCT
>NC_091330.1:18301531-18321531 GCF_038502225.1 Cherax quadricarinatus
GCAGCATGTCTATTAAAGACCCCCTGTCTAATGTGTGTACACAACCTGTTGGATGCTCAATCCCCAAAGCCTCTTCTTTCCCCTCCCTCCTGTTATTCTTGGATGACCCCTACCTCCTCCTCCCTCTTTCTCCAGATATATATTTACCCTATTTGTCATCATACGTCTCCATCCTCTCTGTATGCCCAAACCACGTTAATCCTGCCTCAGCACTTTGTCTTGTATTCTTGGTGATCCCACATTGCCTTCTATTTTCTATGCTTCGATTTTTCTACATGACTTTTACACCATGTGTTGCTCTCAAACTTGACATCTTATTGCCTTTAGCCACCTAGCTACAGCATTTAAAATCAATGTCTCACACCACATAAAAGTGTTAGTATGTATTACTATACTCTTGCACATTCCCTTTTTTCTGCTTTCATAGATAAAATTCTTTCCACACTTACCTCAAGACACTACTTACTTTTTTCCCTCTCATCTTTTCCATGGTTTGCTTTGTCATTTGTAGACCTGTCTACTGATGTATACCCTCTCAGATATTTAAATATGTCCATTTCCTCTAATCTCCTTCCTTCCAATCTGACATTGTCTGTCATGGCTGGGCTCCGAGAGTAGTAAGACTTGAAACTCATCAAAGGTATATCAAAGGTATTATCTAGAGACCAGGGGTGGGGAACATGTGGCCTTAAAGCTGTATTCAGATTTCTGAATGAATCAGAATTTTGCATAAGAAATCCCTTTTATTTTTATTGAAAATACAGGAAGGCCCCGCTTTACGGCGTTTCACTTTACGGCGTTCCGCTAATACGGTCATTTCAAATTATGACCAAAACTCACTATACGGCTCCCCCCACCTGACTTTCTAATACGGTCACCGCGCCCCACCTTGTTTGTTTACATTCTTCCTGAGCTCAGTAAGCACTAAGTCTCTCCATTTTGTCTGGAAACTCCAAAATTTCAAATGTTTTTAAAAGTTATTTCATATTTTATATATACTCTGATAATTAGTATACCTGTACTTAAATAAACTTACATACTGTGCTGGCATGCAGGTACACATTAAAATCAGTAAGAGTGTCTTATGTCTCCAGACGTCATATTAGTAATGATAATAATAATCATCGTCTCATTTAAATGTCGTATATTACGTTAAATACACATTTTCATTAATCCATCTATGATATTTTTTCAAAATTATATAATAAACACGATACATAACATAAAAAGATGATAAATACACCCCACAATAGAATAAATAAACGTAAATATGAGATGTGGTAGCAGACGACTTGCACAAGTGACGCCATATTAGAAATGCTAATAATAATAATAATAATCACCGAGTCTTATTAAATGTTGTATATTACGTTAATATACACATTTTCATTAATCCATCCATGATATTTTTTCAAAATTATATAATAAACACGATATATAACATAAAAAGATGATAAATACACCCTACAATAGAATAAATAAACATAAATATGAGATGTCGTAGCCAGATAACTTGTACAAGTGATGCAAAGAATAACATTTTCTCTAATCTAACATAAGAGAAAATGTGTTACTGGGGGTAACTGTAGAAAATTATTCCTTTCGTATGTATGTAAGTTTATTCAGGTATACACAAATACAGTTACATAGATTATCATACATAACAACATATGTGTAGAGAACCTAGGATAACCCAAAAAAGTCAGACAGAGTGACTTACTTCCATTGCCTTCACTCAGAGCATCATTTCTTCTTAAAATGATGTTACATGAGAATGGGAGTGTTCTTCTTTATTTATTCTACCGTATCAATGTAGAGACAACCTGTACACAATGTAACTTGTACACAAACCAGACGTGTACACTTCGTTTACAAAACTTACCTTCGCTTGGTTTGTTTAAATAACTCTGCGCCTGTCCTCTCTCATGCACTCATTCTTTCTCACTCATTTATTCGTTTTATCTCATTTACTTACTCCTGACCCTACATTAAGACTACAAATATTTTAAGGTAAGTAATGAGTGAACTGTATATACATTTTATCGTTCTGTGATGCTTAAATGTAATAAAATATTATGTGTAGGTGGGTTGGCCTGGTATGGTAGCCCGGCTGACTACCATACATACCACACTTGATTTTTTACAATAAATACTACTCATCTCACCCTATATTTTAAGGTAAGTAATGTGTGAACTGTATATACATTTTATCGCTCTGGGATGCTTAAATATCATAGAATTGTATGTGTGGGTGGGGTGGCCTGGTATGGTAGCCTGGCTGACTACCATACATACCACACTTGATTTCTTACAATAAATACTACTTGTCTCACCCTAGATTAAGACTATAAATATTTTAAGGTAAGTAATGAGTGCACTATGTGTGTATTGTACTTTTTTATTGTTTTTCGATGCCTGGTTCTGTTGCTAACTTGATATATGTTAGTGTAAACTTGTTATCTAGTGTTTGTATGCATTTGTAAATGGAAAAAAAGGGTGTTCCACTTTACGGCGGTTTCTGCTTTACGGCGGTAGCCTGGAACCTAACCAGCCGTATAAGTGGGGCCTTCCTGTACATTACCCCTCATGATTTAGTTCTAACTGACCTAATTTGACTAGCTTTAGACCATAGGTTCCCAACCTGACCACCACCACCCAGCCAGAGGCAAGTGGGTGAGGATATTGTCCTCCCCACCTAAGCACCCCGATTAAAACATTGTTTTAAGGGCTGTTTTTACACCTACGCTCATGATTTAGTCCTAATTGACCTAATGTGACTTTAGACAATAGGATTCCTGCCTGACCACCACCACCCAGGATGAGGCAAGTTGGTATTGGAGGGTGAGGATGTGTGGTCATTCTTATTATTGTCTTCTAAAAGAATTGCATGTGACCCTCCATTTGAAGTGCAAATTCAGAATCACTATACAGCGTGACCGTTTATGTATTTTTTTTTTATTTTTTTACTGTGTGTCCTTAACCCATCATGTCAGAAAAGACTAAAAGAATGCTGAAGGAAGAAAATAGAGCTTTCAATGATGATGGGAATTGCCATATTTTGTTTCTGTTCAAGATAAAATGATTTACTTTGTGATACTACAATGTCAACAATGAAGAAATTCATTGTGCATCAGCATTATGCCACTCATAAGGACCACAAATTTGTAAAATTAGATGGAGAGGCACAAAAGATTGCTTTGCAGAAATTGAAAGATTGAAAGGAAAAGCATTGGCAGTTATTCCAAGCAATGTTCAGACCAAAAAATGATTCCACCGAAGCAATCTATAAAGTAGCTTCCTCCTCAAGGGGGGCTCCTTGGTGTGGTGAAGAGGCTCTTGGTCTGAGGAATTAGACCTGTTGGTCTCCTTCCTCAGACTGAGCCTAATTACCCCCCAATTCCCCCTTCCCTCTCCCATCCTCCCCATCCTTCCCTTTTTCCTTTCCTCCTCCTCCTCCCCACCCCTCCCTTTTGCCCTTCCTTTTTGGCCTTTGGGATTTTTTTCCCACAGGCACTCAAGTTCCTAGGTAGGGGAAAGGGTACCGGGGTCCATCCCATTCCGTTGAGGTTCTTGGCGGTGGCGTAGTTTGCCGTGGAATCTGGATTGCCTGGGGATGTCCCGATCCCTCTCCGGTATCCCGGAGGGTGGCTTTGGGTGTCTTTTGGGTGACGGGTGTATCTCTGAAAGCCACCTTTCGGATTCCGGGGGTGGTGGCCGAAGGAGGTATGCTTTGTGGCGGATATCCGGCCGCCCTCTCTTTTGTCCACTGAGGTAGCTCGGCAGATGTGAGGTTGCTATCCCGGATTGCTGGTTTACTGGCATGATGGGTAGGGTATGGCACGGGTTCCATGCTGCATCTGCGCTACTTGCAGTGCTGAGGTCCTCTTTGGTGCGGAGGGAGATTTCTGGCCCTTTCATTCCTCCTAGGAACTATCCCTCCCCGGTCCCCCCTTTTTTTATTCTTTTTTTTTTTATTTTCTTTTCTTCTTTCTTTTTCTTTTCTTAAAAACAAAAAGAAAGAAGTAACCTAACCATGGAGTAACCGATCCATGACCCCGCTACCCCCGGGCCCCTTATTGTTACCGCACCCCGTTCTGACCTCGGCTCATCTTTTGGCCACTCTTCGGACATTCCTAAGGCCCCTGTACCTCTTGCTGGTGCTGTTTCCTCACCCGCTTCAGGTACCGGAGCTTCCACTGACTCCTTCGATTTGTCTGACCTCCGCTCTCCTTTGACTATGGTTCCGGCTTCTCCCTATACGGTGCGGCAATTTTCGAATCGCCAGCCCATCCCATGTCGTACCGACTCTGGTCTCACTTCTAAATGTCAACAACAATCTCCTAATGATGTTACCTCGTTACCTTCCCATTCTACTCAGAAAAGACCGACACGTCATGCACTCCCTCTCCACACTCAGTTTCAGACTACACAGTGGACTAAATTCTTTACATTAAGACTGACTTCTGCTGCCTATCTTTCTGACCATAGTATTGGCAAAGTGTTCCTACGCCACGTTGGTAGAGATATTTCCTTTCATGCTCTTAAGAGTGGTACATGCATCATCACAGTCCAGAATTCTACCCAAGCTCATGATCTTTCTCTTCTTTCACATATCGATACTATTCCTATCACTATCAAAAAACATCATTCCCTCAATTCTTGTAGTGGTACTGTTATTCTGCCCCATACCATAGTCCAACAGAATTTCCAGACATGTGGTACTGACATTCTCGAACAGCTGGACCTCCAAGATCTCCCAATTCTCAAGGTAGACACTTATGTTCTTCCTGCCTGCGGGCGAGGATGATACCCTTGCAATGTGGCTCGTTTAACTTTTGACAGCCGTGAACTTCCATCCTCTGTTTATGTAGCAGGATATCGGTTACAAGTTTGGAAGGTGATCCCTACACCGCAACAGTGTAGGAATTGCTGGCGATTTGGCCACCCAGCAAAATATTGCAGATCTATAGCCGAATGCCCAGTCTGTGGTGCCGATGACCATTCTAATACGTCTTGCAGTCGAACTCCCTCTTGCCTTAATTGTCATGAGGCTCACCCTTCGTACTCTCGCCGTTGCCAAGTCTACTTAACCCTTTCAGGGTCCGTCCCGTAGATCTACGGCTTTACGTTCAGGGTCCAAACCGTAGATCTACGCCATGAGCTCAGCTCACTCTGATAAACTGTGAGTGGTACATTTGGGCCTAGATATGAGAGAATACATCTATGTGGTATGTGTGCACCACATAAAACAGATCCTGCAGCACACTGTGTATAATGAGAGAAAAAAAACTGAAATCATGATTTTTCGATTAAAACAGCGACTTTGCAGTGTTTTTTCGTATGTTTTTTATAGTTGTATTTGCGATTTCTTGGTCTCAATTGATAGAATGGAAGACATATTAAAGAAATAGAGATGATTTTGATTGGTTTTAGCACTGGAAATGGCTTGAAACTGAGCTCAAAGTAGCAGAAATGTTAAATTTTTGCCGATATTCAAGAGTAAACAAACGACCTCACACGTCTAATACACGCCAGCTGGTGGGTCTAATATGCATTCACAAATATGGTGATGATATTTATACAATTATTACAGTATTGCATAACAGTAAATCTTCTATTTTTTGGTGTGAATAAAAAATCAAAATGGAATTTATTTGTAAAGCCTCAAAACGTAACTAATGAACAGAGGAAATGCTAGTTTAGTTCCAGGAATACCTACATTGTTTATTCTGGACCCTATTTTGAAATTGGAATATTTTGAACTTTGTGTTAAATTGGCCAAATTAACGATTTCCGATCACTTTAATTTGTAGTTGAAACAGTTGACTTGCTGATTTCTTGTGCTCAATCGATAGAATAGAAGTAATACTAGTGAAATAGCTAAGAATTTGGTTGACTGGAATAATGTAATTGGCCTAAAATGGGAGTCAAAGTCGGCAAAATCGCCGATTCGTAAATATCGCTGACACATCAAAATTCGCGAGAGCATAATTTCGTCAGTTTTCCATCAAATTTCGTACTTTTTGTTTTATTACCTTCACAAAAAGATTCTTTACCATTTCATAAGAAAAAATAACAAATTTTTTTTTGAAAATTCTTGGACACTGGGGCACCACTTCAGATTTGGGCCTTGGACCCTGAAGGGATTAAGTTAGCAATAGAACTGGGCATTAACCCTTTCAGGGTCCAGAGGCCAAATTTCAAAGTGTGCACCAGGGTCCAAGAATTTTAAAAAAATAATTTTTTTTGTTTTTTCCTATGGAATGGTAGAGAATCTTTTTCTGAAGGCAATAAAACAAAAAGTACGAAATTTGATGAAAAATTTACAAAATTATGCTCTCGCGAATTTGATGTGTCGGCGATATTTACACATTGGTGACTTTGACTCCCATTTTAGGCCAATTACAGTATTCCAGTCAACCAAATTCTTAGCTATTTCTCTAGTATTACTTCTGTTTTATCGATTGAGCACAAGAAATCGCCATGTCAACTGTTTAGACAACAAAATAAAGTGACCGGAAATTGGTAATTTGGCCAATTTAATGCAAAGTTCAAAATACTATTCCAATTTTAAAATAGGGTCCAGAATAAACGAACAATGCAGGCATTCCTGGCACTAAACTAACATTTCCTCTCTTCATTAGTTAAGTTTTCAGGCTTTACAAATGAATTCCATTTTGATTTTTTATTCACATAATGAATTTTTATTCAAACCAAAAAATAGAAGATTTACTGTTAGGCAATACTGTAATAATAATTGTATAAATAATATCACCACATTTGTGAATGTATATTAGACTCACCAGCTGTCATGTATTAGACTTGTGAGGTCATTTGTTTACTCTTGAACATCGGCAAAAATTTAACATTTCTGCTACTTTGAGCTCAGTTTCAAGCCATTTCCAGTACTAAAATCAATCAAGAACATCTCTATTTCTGTAGTATATCATACATTCTATTAAATGAGACCAAGAAATTGCAGATACAACTATAAAAAACATACAAAAAACTGCAAAATTGCTGTTTTAATCGAAAATTATGGTCTCAGTTTTTTTCTCTCATGCACTGTGTCGCAGGATTTGTTTTATGTGGTGCACACATATCTAGGCCCAAATTTACTGCTCACAGCTTATCAGAGTGAGCTGAGCTCATGGCATAGATCTACGATTTGGACCCTGAACGTAAAGTCGTAGATTTACGGCACTAACCCTGAAAGGGTTAAAAAGTAAAATACACACACAGTACACTCATTATTTACCTCAAAATATTTCCAGTCTTCATGTAGGGCAAAAGGTGAGTAGTATTTACTCTAAAAAGTCAGGTGTGGTAACCCTCCTGGCCATCCCACCCACACATACTAGACTACGATGCTTAGCTCCCTAGAGCGATAAAATGCATATACAGTAGACGCATTACTTACCTTAAAATATTTGTAGTCTTAGTGGTTTTAATGTAGGGTGAGAGGCGAGAAGTATTTATTTGTAGAAAGTCATGTGGGATGTATGGCATCCTGCCTGGCCACTTATACCTACTACGACATTAGGCTCCCCAGAGCGATAAAATGCACATATAATACACTCAATAATTACTTTAAAATATTTGTAGTCTTAATGTAGGGTGAGAGGTGAGTTTTATTTGTATGAAGTCAGGTTGGGAAGTATGGATAGCCAGGAAGATCAGCCCTCCCCACCCCACCCACACATAATGTAAGCAAACCAGATGAACGCGTCTGGTTTTCGTCACAAGTCTTATAAGTTGCCTGGCTACCGCAAGTCCTACAAGTTGCCTGGCTACCACAAGTCCTACAAGTTGCCTAGCTACCACAAGTTGCCTGGCTACCACAAGTCCTACAAGTTGCCTAGCTACCACAAGTTGCCTGGCTACCACAAGTTGCTTGACTACTGCAAGTCCTACAAGTTGCCTGGCTACCACAAGTCCTACAAGTTGCCTGGCTACCACAAGTTGCTTGGCTACCACAAGTCCTACAAGTTACCTGGCTACCACAAGTTGCTTGGCTACCACAAGTCCTACGAGTTGCCTGGCTACCACAAGTTGCCTGACTACCACAAGTCCTACAAGGTGCTTGGCTACCACAAGTCCTACAAGTTGCCTGGCTACCACAAGTCCTACAAGTTGCCTGGCTGCCACAAGTCCTGCAAGTTGCCTGGCTACCACAAGTCCTGCAAGTCACCTGGCTACCACAAGCCCTACAAGTCACCTGGCTACCACAAGTGTTACGAGTTACCTGGCTACCATAAGTCCTACAAGTTGCCTGGCTACCACAAGTCCTACAAGTTGCCTGGCTACCACAAGTCCTACAAGTTGCCTGGCTACCACAAGTCCTACAAGTCGCCTGGCATTGGCATTAAAAGTCAAAGAAGGGAAGTAACCCCAGATAGGGCTTTGATACCTGAAATCCTTATGGAGGGGGATTTCCCTTCCAGACAATAAACTCTCTGCCCTCTCTCCTCCTCCCTATCTTCCATAATCCAACAACAGTCTTCAGTAAAGGTATGTAATACTGATTTAATTGTTCGCGTATTTATTTTATTTAGTACTCATTGTTTTGTGTATGAAAAACTATAATTAATCTCTTAAAAATCTTATTTTTTTTTTGTGAATATTTTTGGGTGTCTGGAACGGATTAATTGTATTTACATTAATTATTATGGGTATTTCGATTATCGGCCATTTCAGTTTTAGGTTGGCCTTCTGGAACAGATTACGGCCGATAACCGAGGGTCCACTGTATATTATAGAACAATGGTAACAAACAATTTTTGTATTGTTTGTTTGTAAACAAGTTTTATAAACAATATTTTGATGAGTATGTTGTGTTTGTGCTTATTGTGTTGCATACGAGTGTATGCAACACAATAAGCACCTTTGGTCTCACAGGCAACATAAGTTACCTGAAAAAATTAAGTAGTGTAAAAAACAAGAAACCTTCGAATGGGAGTTTAAAAATTTTACCAGGTGAGTGGCATTCACTGCCGTTGCCATACACAGCTCATTTTCTGCCAACTTTACGCCTCTATATCTCGGTAAGTACTGATCGCAAAAATTTTTTATACGCTTAAAACACTCGGCAAATTAATCCTAACATTTTGGTAAGAAATTTTTTTTTTTTTTTTTAATATTTTGTGACATAGGAAGACAGTTTCAGAATTGGGCTTGCGACAGTCAAAGGGTTAATGAGCAGGAGGATTCATGTGAATTATTTGAAGAATATGCTGCTCTTATTGACTTATTATCTGAAGAATACAGTGAAAGGTTCACTGATTGAGATAAAAAAATCATGACCTCACACTGAAATTAACATTTCAACCTCACCTAGTTGTTGTCTCTGAGGCTCCTAAAGAGCTACAGATAGAATTGATTGAGTTCTCAGAAGATAACAGTTTACAGTCCCTGTTAGATGCTACAAAAGATCCCATTTAAACATTGGAAAATGCAATAGAATACCCACATTTGTGGCAACATGCACGCTGAATGCTTTCTTGTTTCTCAACCACTTTTTGTTGCGAATCCACATTCTCCTCTTAAGATCCCAAATGGCAGATGCACCCCTGGAGGATCAGCTGAAACGGCGGACTTCCATGGTTCAACCAAATATCCAAATGCTTTCCCCACAAAAAGCAATCACAAAGTCATTAAAAAGTTAGGTATTTTATAATTAAAAAGAATGAATTTTCTAATTAATTTTTTAACCAAATAACTGACATTTTACAGTGTATAATATCCAATCAAAATTTCTTGAATGTGGCCTTATTAGGTTCCAGGTAACTTTAATGTAACATTACAACATGAAAAGGTTCCCCACCCCTGGGTCACTAGATATTTTATTACCCTCATTACCTTGTTCTTTTGTAATGTTCATTTTCACTTTCCCTTTGCATATCCTCTCAAATTTGTTCACTGACCTTTGCAGCTTGTCTTCAGAATCTCCCAAAAGGGCTGTCCTTGGCAGATAGCACCATTAAATGTACATGTTAAGTCTGTTTTTGTCTATTTTAACTATCATCACTTTATGGGGGTCTATTTTATTAGACTTTTACTGTAAATGACTTTTACAAGTGGTTAAATAAAAACAAAACATTTCAGGGGCTTTTAAGGAAGGATCATTGCGGATCATTAGAAATGGCATTGGTATCCATGAACAGGCTTCCATTGAGCTGGATGGTATCAAGGGTATGTGGTCACTGAGTGTGAACTCGCCAAAACATCACAATACCATCGTCCTCTCATTTGTTGGTCTCACTAGGTAAGTGCTGGCTATGTATTTTCATAAAGGTTATATTCCATGTTTTTTTCACTATTAAAAACATTTTTATTTTACTTATTTTCCCCACCATGTATTGTCCTGTATATCTGTTCATTTTTCATTACAGGTCTTCCATCACAAATCTGACATCATTGGGACCTGTAGTGTGCCAGATTACACTTAATAAAATTAACCAACTTGACTTACACAAAGTTCATTGAACATTGGCAAAAATCGAACATTTCCGCTACTTTGAGCTCAATTTCAGGTACTTTTCGTCATGAAAGCAATCAAAATCATGTCTATTTCTGTAAATTATCTTTCATTCAATCAAATGTCCAAAAAAATGAGAATACAACCATAAAAACCATACGAAAATATACTGCAAAGAGGCGGCTAATGGCTGAGAAGTGAACTCCCTTATTTATCGTCCATCTTTTTTATTTTTGTCGTACGTTAAGAAGCATCTTTCCATCATACATTGCCCAAGTTTCAATGAGATAGCCCAACAAACAACTGAGAAAAAAAATAATTACCAAAAATCATATATGGCAAGCCCAAGCCAGGTACTGGAAATAAGTCACTTTGTCTGACTTTTCTGGGTTATCCTAGGTTCTCTATACATACACTACTATGTATGATAATCTATGTAACTGTATTTGTGTATACCTTAATACACTTATTTACTTCTAGTCTGTCAACTGAGTACAAGAAACTGCCCATTCACTTATTTCAACTACCCAATAAAGCGGTCAGAAATTGGCAGTTTGGCCGATTTCACACAAATTTCAACAGATGCCAATTTCAAAATAGGGTCCAGAATAAACAATGCAGACATTCCTGGCACTAAAATAACATTTTCTCTGTTCATTAGTCACGGCTACAGGCCCCTCGTATATTACCCTTGCTTACCATTTGGAATTTTTATTAAAAAAAAAATAGAAGATTTACTGTTATGCAGACTACTGCATTATTGTAATACACATGTAATTGTATAAATAATGTCAACCCATTCTTGACTGGCAGGCGGACAGGTATTGGACGGTGATGTCATTTGTTTACTCTTGAGATTCGCTAAAGAATAGAACATTTTCGCTACTGTGAGCGCAATTTCAAGGTACTTTTCATCATGAAAGCAATCAGAATCATATCTATTTCTGTAATATATCTTTCATTCTATCAAATGAGACCGAAAAAATGAGAATATAACCATAAAAACATACAAAAATATACCGCTAAGCGGTCGCTAATGGCTGAGAAGCGAACTCCGCTATTTATGGTCTGATTCCTTTCATTTTTGGTGTACGTGAAAAAGTATCTTTCCA
Source organism: Cherax quadricarinatus (assembly GCF_038502225.1). Lineage (NCBI taxonomy): Eukaryota > Metazoa > Arthropoda > Malacostraca > Decapoda > Parastacidae > Cherax > Cherax quadricarinatus. The sequence continues at coordinate 18,313,121 of NC_091330.1, forward strand.
TCATACATTGCCCAAGTTTGAATAAGATAACCCAACAAACAACTGAGAAAATAATAATAATAATATCTTTATTTATTACACGTACATGTACAAGGTATACAGGCCTAGCTGACATCAGTGACATACTACTGTATAGAAAGCCGCTTGTTATGCTGAGTATTTCAAGAAAATTAGGTCAGTGTCCCAGGATAACACCCACACTAGTCGGCTAACACGCAGGTACCCATTTACTGATGGGTAAACATAGACAACAGGTGTAAAGAAACACGCCTAATATTTCTACCCTGGCTGGGAATCAAATATTTATCAAAAATCATATATGGCTAACCCAAGCCAGGTACTAAAAATAAGCCATGTTGACTTTTTTGGGTTATCCTTGGTTCTCTACACATATGCTGCTATATGTGATAATCTATAGAGAGAAAATAGCTTTTGTTTCAGGTTTATGGTGCAGTATGAGTGTATAGCACAGTTAGCCCTGTACTATACTCTGTTTTCTCTAATATAAGCCACCAAGACGGATTGGAGAATGGTATTTGTATACCATATCCTCTTCATACCTCTGTCGAACTGCTCGGTGTTATGCCAAATATTATTCATTCTGGAGTATTTACCATGTTTTATGTTATTTATATTGTTTATTATATCATATTAGATCAATTGTGATAGGCAAATAAGCTGTAGTGTTGATATTAGCGTAATAATAAAGCATATTCTCCTGCTTCATGATACTGAGTTCATGGCAACCGACAGTGGCTTCAAAGTCACCTTATCTTTAACCCTTTGAGGGTCGACAGGCCCTCTCCGAAACTCGTTCTCAGGGTCGGCCAAATTTAAAAAAAAAAAAATTATTTTCTCTTATGAAAAGATAGAGAATCTTTTCCCGATCATAAAGACACCAAAAGTTTGAAATTTGATAGAAAACTTACGGAATTATGCTCTCGCAAAATTAGCAGTCTCGGCGATGTTTACGCATCGGCGATTTTGCCCACTTTGAGCCCCATTTTCGGCCAATTTCACTGTACTAGTCGACAAAAAACATGAATATTTCGCTAGAACTCCATTTTTTCTATCGAATGGGTGCAAGAAACCACTCATTTATGAAATTCAACTATCCAGTACAGTGGTCAGAATTTAGCAATTTTGCCAATTTCACACAAATTTCAAAAGATGCCAATTTCCGAATAGGGTCCAGAATAAACAAGAAAGACATTCCTGGCACTAAAATGACATTTCCTCTAGTCATTAGTCACGTCTCAAGGCCCCTCTTATATTCTTTTGCTTTCCACTTTGAATTTTTGTTTTCACAAAAAATATAAGATTTACTGTTATGCAGACTACTGCATTAGTGTAAAAAATGGTATAAATATTATTGGTGCACTTGTGAAAGAATATTAGACTCACCAGTTGACGTGTATTGCACGCTTGGCACGATTTGTTTACTTTTGAAGTTTGGTAAAAATCGAACATTTCTGCTACTTTGAGCTCAATTTCAAGGCACCTTTCTTTGTAAAACCAGTCAAAATCATCTCAATTTCTGTAATATGTCTTCCATTCTATAAAATGAGACCAAGAAAACTAGAATACAACAATAAATACCATACGAAAATACACTGCAAAGTCGCTGATTTATTAAAAAAAAATGGTCAAAGTTTTTTTTTTCTCATTATGCACTGTGTGCTGCAGGATTTTTTTTAGACTGTGCACACTGACCACATAGACCCATTCTTTCATATGAAGGCCTACCAGCTTTCTCCCACTAGATTTGAGGCCGCTAGAATTTATGAGTACTAGTACGTCAAAAACCCCTACGCGTAAGATGTACTAGTACGATGAAAACCCTCAAAGGGTTAATGGATAATGTACTGTGTAGGTGCTTTACATATTGAGAAGCATTTCTTTTATTCATTGGAACCATGGTTAGGGCTAAAAGTAAGCAGGTTAAAACAATAAATGGAAAAAAAGAAATTGGAATGACTTATGCAGCAAGTAGCGCCACCAATCAGTACCAGCAGGTTGGTGTGGCGACCCTGGAAATTTGAAATTATGCTAGCCAAAATTAGTACCGAATAACTGAAGGAACCGAATAACTGATTGCCGGATGTGATGGCTGACCTGTACTAGCCTATTTCTGGTTGCAAGGTTTTAAAATGTGCATTATATGATATTTTATTTCAATTACTGTCAGCTTTATAAATATTTTGTATTGTGATAATTTTCACTGTCAGTTATAACTGTTGACTACTTGTTAATATGTAATTTTTGCTAGGGTGTTGACATTAAGTGGTGAAGAAGTAGAGGAGACAGAGATTGCTGGTTTTGTAGCTGACCAACAAACCTTCTTATCTTCCAACGTTAAATATGACCAGCTATTTCAGGTATGGTTTTGTCACTGCTAATTGCTAATTCACTAGGTATGTGCATTGCTTTTATTAAAATGCTTTCTCCATATATTAATGCTTTTATCTAGCCATAGTTAATGGAAGTGAATGAAACATTGTACACTGTCACCATTTTTCCAAGATACATGTTTGTCAATGTAGAAACTAATGCAAATAAAAGTACACCTACCATCCGACTTACGACCTGCTCGACATACGTCTACTCGACTTACGACCATGCATCTGGCAGCTGGGTTGGGCCGGCTGATGCACAACGCTGTACAATATTTGACAATACTCGCGGCGGCAATGTGTCATGCAGGCAGCATCAGTTTGAGTAACCCTGCCCTATCAGCAGCATCATACTGTATTAACTGTACTAACTGGACAGTAAATTTCACCATGGCCCCTAAGATGAAGTCTGAATCTTGCACTGGAGATTGTGGCAAGAAAGGCTCTTACTCTCAAACTCTATTTGTTTTCACTGTTGCACATAAACCTGTCTGTATCTGTCTGCCTGTATATCTGTCTGTATCTCTGTGTGTCTGTGTGTCTGTCTGTACTACGCACATGCATATATATATATACATACATCTAGGTTTTTCTCCTTTTTCTAAATAGCTCTTGTTCTATTTCTTCTATTGTGTGTCTTTCTGTCTACCTGTGTGTCTTTCTGTCTACCTGTGTGTCTTTCTGTCTACCTGTGTGTCTTTCTGTCTACCTGTGTGTCTTTCTGTCTACCTGTGTCTGTCTATGTCTACCTGTGTCTGTCTTTGTCTACCTGTGTCTGGCTTTATGTCTACCTGTGTCTGTGTCTACCTGTGTGTCTGTCTAAAGAGGTCTTTGTTTCTGTCTACGAGGATAGTGAGGCTCTGTGTGTGGCAAGAGGCGTGGAGTTAAAAGATGTCTTTGTCTGTGCAGAGATTGGTGGATGAATTTGGTTGTCTGTCTCAGTGCCACTCATTAAGAGTACTTGGTCTTGAAGACGCCATATTAATAATGATAACAATAATAATCACTGAGGCGCATTAAATGTGTATAAAACGTTAATATAGACATTTTGCTTAATCCATCTATGATGTTTTTTTCAGTGATGGAGTGAATGATGGTGAAAGTTTTTCTTTTTCGGGCCAAATCGGCCGGTGTTATATAATAAACATGCTACATAACATATAAATTAACAAATATGAGATGTTTTTCTGGTCGGCTTGACAGCAGGAATCGTTCGTGTCTGGGCTGGTAACAACAACGTTTGTTTACATAACTCATGAACATTCTACATTCTCATTCTCTCTCTCATTTATTCATTTAATCTTGTCTACTCACCTCTCACTTTACATTAAAACTACAGATATTTTAAGGTAAGTAATGAGTGGACACGATTATTATATTATAGCTTAATAATAATAATATTAATATTAGTACATATGTATTATTGTAATAATAATGATTATTAATATTATTATTAATTTAGGGCACTGGAGCACAGATCCACTGTATAGCACTTTGTCTGGATTTTTTGGGTTATCCTAGGTAATTTATAATATGTATGATAACTTGACTTACATGTACCAATGAGAGAGAGAGAGAGATACAGAGAGAGATGCAGAGAGAGATGCAGAGAGAGAGATACAAAGAGACAGCCACATTCGGTCAGCCAGCCAGCCAACTACCCACCCACCCATCCAGCCACCCACCCGGCCACCCACCCACCCACCCGGCCACCCACCCATCCGGCCAGCCAGCCACCCACCCGGCCAACCACAGACCCGGCCACCCAGCCAGCCAGCCGGATACGTATTACACACGTTCCAGAGTTGTTTCTCTTTACTTAGGGTATAGGTTACACAACATTCTGCCAGGATGACACTACCAGTGGTATTCTCCCATTCCACTGTGTCGACAATACATAAAGATAATAGTAACATATGATACTGTATGCGATGTAAAATTTACAATGCATATCACTACCATGTATACATTATATACAGTACATAAATAATTAAAATACAACAGTAGAAGTAAATTATGGTAAAAAGAATGAAATAATGATTGCACATTACATTACAGTATTATGTAGGTAGTTTATATAGGAAAGTTTTGACATTATGCCCTACCCAATATGTCGGCAATTTTCAAAGGTTCGACTTACGTCCATTTCGACTTAGGACCGGTTGGTTGGAACCAAGCTTGGTCGTAAGTTGGATGGTAGATGTATATTTCTGTTATAAAGTATAATTCAAAGGAATATAAACTAAATAGTTGTGTTGAGTTAAGTAAGATATTGGCAGGTTCTTGGTATTTTTTTCTATCCATGATATCTTCTTTCAACAAACCTGCCGTATCCCACTGAGGCAAGGTGGCCCAAAAAGAAAAACAAAAGTTTCTCTTTTAAATTTTAGTAATATATACAGGAGAAAGGGTTACTAGCCTCTTGCTCGCCTCTTACGACATGCATGGCTTACAGAGGAAGAATTCTGTTCCACTTCCCCATGGAGATAAGAGGAAATAAAGAAGAACAAGAACTAGTAAGAAAATAGAAGAAAACCCAGAGGGGTGTGTGTGCAACAGATTATTTGGTGTTTCTGGTAGCGGGGAGTAAATGATAAACGTCTTCGGAGGCTTCTTAGTTTATTTGCAAAGTCATGCCCATGGCCGGGAGGGCCATGCCCACCAGGGAGAGAGGGAGTAGACTTATTGACTGCTTCTAGGCCGCTGAATGAGAGAGCGAGTTGGACCAGCGTCCCACTGACCTGGGCAGGCCTAGAGGGCAGCACCTGAGTGCCGCAAAATATGAACTCAGCTGGCAGACAGCATAGGCTGTCTGTGCAGACAGTACAGGCTGTCTACATTCGCTCGGCCACCTACCACATGGTCGTCCCGACCATGTCTGGCGGTAAAAAAAAACTCGGTCTCTCTCTCTCGTAGGAACAGGGCACAGAACACAAAATAAAAACGTATATACATATTGACATGGAAAAAAAAAACTTCCTACAGGGAGGGAAGAAAAAAACATGTGGGGTGTGCTAAACATCATGGTCATAGGCAGTGAGCGTCGAAGGGCATCACTGCACGCCTTCCTGCATCTGGACAGACACTGCAACACAGGAGACATCGCTGCGGCTGAGCTGTGACGTAACGGGGTACGGTCTCCTCTAGAACAGTGAAGCAGTCATCGTAGGAGTCACTGCAGGTTTCACTCAACCTCAGGCACAACATGCTGGTGCCCTCAAGTGAGGCGTCGTCAAAACTCGGCAACTGGGCAGGACTTCTGGCAAGCGACTCAGGAGGACACTTCTCGACTGGTACTGCCAGCGAGCGTGGAGTAAGTCGTGGAGCAAGTCGTGGCAGAGACGACTGGGCGAAACATCTGGGAGTCGTAACATCATACACCAGACTGCAGTGAGCGAGCTAGCAGTCAAAGTGACATCTTCTTTGTACAGGCTTCTCACTGAAGCTTGTGACACGAGGCTGACACAGCGCCTGCCGACAGGGCTAACTGTGGCTTGACGAGTGTCATTCTCTCGGCAGTTGGAGTTATAGCAGAGGTTAGTCTAAGTGTCCCCAGACTTGTTTCTTGAAGGTCTGGAGGTGAAGTGAAACAAATCTTGATGGGAATCGTAGCAGGTACGATTCTGCAGAACATCTATGAGCGACGAGCATAAGAGCTTTCTGTACAAGGGGCTCATACGCTCAGGGCTGACTAATATCAGCTGTCAAATGCGCTGGTCACACCGGGTGACAGGCAACAAAATGGTCTGGGCGCAGACCTGTGGTCGACACACAGCTGGGTTCAAGACCACACTGGACACACGGAAACTTTACACACACCCGCGGTACATGTGGTACAACATCGCTTAAACTAGCAAATGATGCTTTTCTGTGTACAAAATTGACACTAAACTATACGCTAACATGTGAGAACACTGACTGATAGGAATTAATTAACACATGACACTGGAGGCAGTGGAGATGTCATGTCTGAGAGCAATGTGTGGTGTGAATATAATGCAGAGAATTCGTAGTTTGGAAGTTAGGAGGAGGTGCGGGATTACCAAAACTGTTGTCCAGAGGGCTGAGGAAGGGTTGTTGAGGTGGTTCGGACATGTGGAGAGAATGGAGCGAAACAGAATAACTTCAAGAGTGTATCAGTCTGTAGTGGAAGGAAGGCGGGGTAGGGGTCGGCCTAGGAAAGGTTGGAGGGAGGGGGTAAAGGAGGTTTTGTGTGCGAGGGGCTTGGACTTCCAGCAGGCATGTGTGAGCGTGTTTGATAGGAGTGAATGGAGACAAATGTTTTTTAATACTTGACGTGCTGTTGGAGTGTGAGCAAAGTAACATTTATGAAGGGGTTCAGGGAAACCGGCAGGCCGGACTTGAGTCCTGGAGATGGGAAGTACAGTGCCTGCACTCTGAAGGAGGGGTGTTAATGTTGCAGTTTAAAAACTGTAGTGTAAAGCACCCTTCTGGCAAGACAGTGATGGAGTGAATGATGGTGAAAGTTTTTCTTTTTCGGGCCACCCTGCCTTGGTGGGAATCGGCCAGTGTGATAATAAAAATAATATAAATATATATCTTCTCGACAATACTGACATAATTACTGAAACACTCGATGTGACATCATGTGATGTCAGGCGTGATGTTGCAAGGTGACATCAGCAGATATCTCGAGGTGATGTCAGGCAGACATCGTGACGTCATGAAGTCAGGCAGCAGCATCGGTGACGTCAATGTGATTGTGCTAGATAAATGAGACATACAGCTGATATTAGTGTCATATTGAAGGACTATCTTGTGTTTCCCAACACAATTCCTAACATACGCCAGAAACAGACCTCTCTGGAAAACTTTTTTTAGTGACGGGTCCAGTGGATCTCAAGCTGGTCCTAGTGGCATTACAAAACAAAGGAGGGAAGTAACCCAGTATAAGGACTTGGTACCTGAAGTCTTTATGGAGTGGGATTCCCCTTCCAAGCAATTGTAAACTCCTCCATTCTCTCCCCTCCTCCCATTTTCCATACATCACCATGTCTTTAATAAAGGTAAATGTGGTATTATTATTGTTTTATTCTTCATGTATCATTGTTTTCTGTGTAGGGAAATGTATATTTCATGTTAAAAAAATATTTTTTTTAATACTTTTGGATGTCTGAAGTGGATTTCCATTATTTCTTATGGGGAAAATTAATTCGGATAACGATAAAATTGGTTAAGGACAAGCTCTCTGTAACGGATTAATATTGTTAACTGAGGATCCACTGTACATGTATTCTGTTTATTACAATATACAATAAACTACTGTATAAACATTTAAAAATGTACCAGAGATGTTATAAATGGTGATAAGGTGACAGTAAAACAATATCAAAGATGGTGGACTCAAACCCACTACCATTATAGTATGCTCCTCACTTAGCGACGAATTCGTTTACTGACGTGGTCTTAGGAGCGGAACTCCGTCATTAAGTGAGGAGAGACTGTATATAAGTAAACAGTTCTTAGATAAAGGTACAGAACTTTTTATTGCATTTGTGGATTTAGAAAAGGCGTATGATAGGGTGGATAGGGGAACAGTGTGGCAAGTGCTGCAAATGTATGGAATGGGTGATAGGTATTAAAAGCAGCAAAGTTTTCATGTAATTAGTGAGGCTCAGGTTAGGGTATGTAGGAGAGAGAGAGAGAGATTTTACAGTGAAAGTAGGCCTGTAGTATAAATTAATGGTCTATTCTAAATAAAGTACTCTCTTTAGTGAGAGAGCAGAAACAAGCACTTAAAAAATACATATAGAAAAAGGAGACCTTTTTATTATGACATTACACCTGTATATCACTTTAACAGGTAGATGAAACCTAGTAAAAAAAAAGGTCTTTTGCTATATGTGTTTTTTTTTTTTAACTACTACTCAGCTATGCTGTACTTCAGTCAGAGCAGAAACAAATTAAGGAGCTGTATTTTGTTATTGTTAGCTATAGGTATTTAATATGTATTAACTAATTTCCTTGTTAGGTGACAGGAACATCTTGTCGCTTAGT